>NC_069502.1:562901379-563116379 GCF_027579735.1 Bombina bombina
TGATTGGCAGTGTTTGAGGAACATGTATATCTTGTATGTTTACATTTTAAAAGGAGTGACACTAATAATACAATTGTACAACAATAGGCATCCATAATGGGCAAAGCACCAGCTGCCCTTCATAGTGTTTGCGCACCACATGGAAACGGAGCCTGGGATTGCACCTCCGCCGCACCAGACGTTGACCCCCCGCGAGGACCGACGGCATGGACTGCAGAAGCACCACCGCTGTGGCGATGGATTCCCCGGAAAGTACCACCGATGCAGGTAAGGCCACCGATTATTGGGCCTACCGTGCCCTCTCCCGAGTGAAACCCTGAGCTCTCCTGGGACCCTCTCCTAGCCCCTAACATATCGGACCCCTTCCTAAGGCCTGCTCCCACACCTTGCATTTCGGGCCCAGCACCCCCAGTAACCACCGATTGAAGACCCAACCCCACAGGCTGATAACCCTGGGCTGGCCAAGTGTCCTCTACCCACTCCTCCCATACAGGAGAAGGAAACAAGGGGGCTACCCTCCCCAAATGAGGGAGATGTAGAAATAACCAGCCCTGAAACATGGCCCTGACACACCATAATTGTTCCCGATGGAGAGGGGGCGACCCATTCGATATCCTCAAGGTCCATCTCTTCCCACTCCACAGGTTCACCTTCCATGCCTGAGAATTCTGCTGTGAATCATGTTGTAGAAAGAACTACCAGGGATCCACTGGAACAAAGAGAAAGTGGACTCCCTGCTCATCCCATATATAAGGTGAGTAAACCCCTCCCCAAAACAATGCAACATTGTAACCAACATACACACAGCAGCAGCACTCACTCAACCAGGCCATAACCCTTAGCTACACTCTGGGCTAATCACCCTGCACTGCCTGTATGTGTGTATCATCTGTGTGTGTATCAGTGTATATCTTTGTGTGTATGAATGAGTTTGTGTGTGTATGAGTTTGTGTGTGTGTATGTGTAGGTATGTATGTATGTATATATATACAGGGAGTGCAGAATTATTAGGCAAATGAGTATTTTGACCACATCATCCTCTTTATGCATGTTGTCTTACTCCAAGCTGTATAGGCTCGAAAGCCTACTACCAATTAAGCATATTAGGTGATGTGCATCTCTGTAATGAGAAGGGGTGTGGTCTAATGACATCAACACCCTATATCAGGTGTGCATAATTATTAGTCAACTTCCTTTCCTTTGGCAAAATGGGTCAAAAGAAGGACTTGACAGGCTCAGAAAAGTCAAAAATAGTGAGATATCTTGCAGACGGATGCAGCACTCTTAAAATTGCAAAGCTTCTGAAGCGTGATCATCAAACAATCAAGCGTTTCATTCAAAATAGTCAACAGGGTCGCAAGAAGCGTGTGGAAAAACCAAGGCGCAAAATAACTGCCCATGAACTGAGAAAAGTCAAGCGTGCAGCTGCCAAAATGCCACTTGCCACCAGTTTGGCCATATTTCAGAGCTGCAACATCACTGGAGTGCCCAAAAGCACAAGGTGTGCAATACTCAGAGACATGGCCAAGGTAAGAAAGGCTGAAAGACGACCACCACTGAACAAGACACACAAGCTGAAACGTCAAGACTGGGCCAAGAAATATCTCAAGACTAATTTTTCTAAGGTTTTATGGACTGATGAAATGAGAGTGAGTCTTGATGGGCCAGATGGATGGGCCCGTGGCTGGATTGGTAAAGGGCAGAGAGCTCCAGTCCGACTCAGACGCCAGCAAGGTGGAGGTGGAGTACTGGTTTGGGCTGGTATCATCAAAGATGAGCTTGTGGGGCCTTTTCAGGTTGAGGATGGAGTCAAGCTCAACTCAGAGTCCTACTGCCAGTTTCTGGAAGACACCTTCTTCAAGCAGTGGTACCGGAAGAAGTCTGCATCCTTCAAGAAAAACATGATTTTCATGCAGGACAATGCTCCATCACACGCGTCCAAGTACTCCACAGCGTGGCTGGCAAGAAAGGGTATAAAAGAAGAAAATCTAATGACATGGCCTCCTTGTTCACCTGATCTGAACCCCATTGAGAACCTATGGTCCATCATCAAATGTGAGTTTTACAAGGAGGGAAAACAGTACACCTCTCTGAACAGTGTCTGGGAGGCTGTGGTTGCTGCTGCACGCAATGTTGATGGTGAACAGATCAAAACACTGACAGAATCCATGGATGGCAGGCTTTTGAGTGTCCTTGCAAAGAAAGGAGGCTATATTGGTCACTAATTTGTTTTTGTTTTGTTTTTGAATGTCAGAAATGTATATTTGTGAATGTTGAGATGTTATATTGGTTTCACTGGTAAAAATAAATAATTGAAATGGGTATATATTTGTTTTTTGTTAAGTTGCCTAATAATTATGCACAGTAATAGTCACCTGCACACACAGATATCCCCCTAAAATAGCTATAACTAAAATCAAACTAAAAACTACTTCCAAAACTATTCAGCTTTGATATTAATGAGTTTTTTGGGTTCATTGAGAACATGGTTGTTGTTCAATAATAAAATTAATCCTCAAAAATACAACTTGCCTAATAATTCTGCATTCCCTGTATATATATATATATATATATATATATATATATATATATATATATATATTACACACAGAGGAGAAAAATTATCTCCTGTCTCTGCAAAAAAAAATATATAAACGTGGGACTAGTGCAAAGTGGAAATTTCCACCATGACTATAACTTGAAAAAATAAATTGAGTGCCTACCACACCCTAGTCTTGTCAGCTGGATCAATTCAATGGCATAAAGCATGCAGTAGCCTTGTTTTTTTATTGAGATTTCTGGTGTGGGCAAGGTGCATGCAATGAGCATGTGCAGGGGGACCATGGTTTTTGTTTGGAGTCTTTGCGGTAATAAGAAATGCAATTTTAGACTGCCCAATACATTTTGCTTCCCTTGTGTTTTTTTTATATTGAATAAAAATGTTTTTAAAGGGACATATCTGTACTATTGGGTTATACATGTCCCCTGGGCCACTGGTTGCCAGTCCTCTGTTCCCAGCAGCATAACCATTTCATGCACAAAGACACAGAATCAGTCCGAGGTGACATTCAAGGTGAAACAGAGACATAACTCTAATTTTCTTCTCACTTATTGCACAATAGTGCATAAGCATTGGTTGCATGCAGGCAGGCAGGCTTAGCAAAGGGGGTGGCCAGGCTGCATTGATATATTAGTCCGTAATTTTACAATTGGGGGCGTCATTTCATTCTTGGACCCAGGCAGCACAATCTATTGAGCCGGCCCTGCACTTTCTCCTTCTAGAAATAAATATCCTGCACTCTTCTTCTTGAGTTACTACATTTAAAAAAAAAAAAATTTTAACATATTAAAAGTTTGAAAAACATAATTTATGAAACCCAGTCTAATCATCATACCCATATACAAATTACATTTAGATTTTTTTTAAACATCAGAAAAACCAATATATCCAACCACATAAACACACACATGGACTCCATTAACCCCTTAAACCCACTGCTATTTCAGGGATTGGCATTAAAAATGGAGATCAAATCTCATGGGAGTTAACGTGATCACTTGGAATCAACCCCAGTATGTGTTAAGAGGGGGTAGAGATAGAAAAGTGGGGACTAGGAAGAGTGTGAGAGAGGGAATTTAAGAGATAGAGACTGTGAGAATAGAGGGAAGTTAGGGAGTGAACAGGAGAGTAACAGATGGCTAGATTACAAGTTTTGCATTATGAGGGGTGTGGTACTAACTTGCAAGTTATTGTCACCGCTCACTTACCTATAGCGCTGGTATTACAGGTATACAAAAACCCGGCGTTATAAGGCAAGAAGTGAGTGTAAAGCAAAATTGTGCTCCATACCGCACTCCAATACCAGCGCTGCTGAAAGCTGCTTTGAGCTGGTTTTACGTGCTCGTGCACGATTTCCCCATAGACATCAATGGGGAGAGCCGGCTGAAAAAAAGTTTAACACCTGCAATAATGGAGTGTAAAGCTCTGTAACGTAGCCCCATTGATTCCTATGGGGAAAAAAATGTATGTTTACACCTAACACCCTAACATGAACCCCAAGTCTATACACCCCTAATCTTACACTTATTATTCCAATCAGCCAATTGAATGCAAGCTCAATCCTATTGGCTGATTGAATCAGCCAATAGGATTGAAGCACAATCCTATTGGCTGATTGCATCAGCCAATAGGATTTTTTCACCTTTAATTCCGATTGGTTGATATAATTCTATCAGCCAATCAGAATTCAAGGGACGCCATCTTGGATGATGTCATTTAAAGGAACCTTTATTCTGCAAGAAGACTTTGATTGAAGAGGATGCTCCGCGCCGGATGTCTTGAAGATGGAGCCGCTCCGTGCTGGATGGATGAAAATAGAAGATGCCGTCTGGATGAAGACTAGACATGTGCATGGCGAAAAAATTTGGTTCGGTTCGGATCGATTCAGAATTTTTCGAAGTTTGGTTCGGATCTATTCGAATTCGGAAAATTATGAATCGATTCGTTTCGGATTCGTTTTGGATTCATTCGGATTCAAAGAAATTCGGCTGGATTTGGTTCGATTCGGTTCAATTCGGTTCGTAAATTCGGCATTTCGGTAAGTGTTAGGTGGGATTAGACTAGTATTATACTGTATATTAGGTGTTAACCTAACATACTGTACAATACTAGTGTAATCCCAATGGCCATCCGAATTTACGAATCAATTCGGTTCGATTCGGTTAGATTCGGAAAATTCGGCAGAATTTTAATTCGGAAATTCGGTTCAATCCGAATCGCCGAATTTGCCGAATTTTCCGAATTTCCGAATCGAACCGAAACGAATCGCACATGTCTAATGAAGACTTCTGCGGGCTTGGATGAAGACTTTGGCCACTTGGATGAAGACTTCTGCCGGCTTTGATGAGGACTTCTGCCACTTCTTTGAGGATGGATGTCTAGTCTTCAAAAACTGTAAGTGGATCTTCGGGGGTTAGTGTTAAGCTTTTTTAAGGTTTTTTTGGGTTGGTTTTATTTTTAGATTAGGGGTTTGGGCACTTGAAAAAGAGCTAAATGCCCTTTTAAGGGCAATGCCCATCCAAATGCCCTTTTCAGGGCAATGTGGAGCTTTGGGTTTTTTTAGTTAGGATTTTATTTTGGGGGGTTGGTTGTGTGGGTGGTGGGTTTTACTGTTGGAGGGTTGTTTGTATTTTTTTTTTACATGTAAAAGAGCTGATTTCTTTGGGGCAATGATTCAGATAGATAATACAGTTTTAAACAACTTTCTAATTTACTTTATTGTTGAAGAGGCAGCAATGCACTACTGGAAGCTAAATTAATGCATTGGGTCAGCCAATAATATGAGACATATATTTTCAGCCTCCAATCAGCAGCTCCTGAGCCTACCTATGTATCCTTTTCAACAATGAATACCAGGAGAACAAAACAAATTAGACAATAGAAGTAATTTTAAAGTTTTTTTTAAAATCACACCCTTTGTCTTAATCATAATAGTTTTATTTTGACTTTACTATCCCTTTACTAATTGTGTCAAAATCGGTTCTATGGGTTAATACATTTCTGTGCTACATTGTGTCTATATTCTGCATGTGATTTAATATATGCCCAAAGGAACTTTAGCTAAGCCAGTTAAACACATTTTAGACAAAAATTTAATTTGGTAAGAAAAATTATACTTTGCTAAACATTAATAATGAATTTTAATGGGTGTTATAAATGCATGACATCTAGCAAAAGTCACTAATAACAGCATGAATTTGATTTTCACATTATTATGTCCACGTCTAGTATCTTAAATTTTATGACATTTTATTACTATTTTTCATTTGAATTATTGAGAGCAGATAGAGCACTGTGTGGGCTTATTATATTCTGACACCTGAAAGATAAAGAATAAAGAGCATGCAGAACAAATTTAAGTGTTTGAAAAAATAATATTACATTTAAATGTGTGATTGGCAGTGTTTGAGGAATTTTGTAAGGAACATGTATATCTTGTATGTTTACATTTTAAAAGGAGTGACACTAATAATACAATTGTACAAAAATAGGCATCCATAATGGGCAAAGCACCAGCTGCCCTTCATAGCGTTTGCATTTGTCTGGAATCTGTTCCTCTGCATCCAATAAATATATAGTTAACTTAAATATTCTTCAACCTCATTTGAAAACACTGCCTTATAGATATTACATTGTCTATATAAAAACACATAATCTAATGTCCTAGGTACCAAGTTTAGAACAGCTATATCTGCCAGAAATTATACTACTAATACGAAGGAAGAGTCTCCTCTTTTAAATTATGACTCACAAAGTGCATTTGAAAACTTGTGGTTTATATATGTATATACAAATATTTTATATATATATATATATATATATGTATATACTTTATATACTATACTATATATATATATATATATATATATATATATATATATATATATATACCACTAAATGTCTAGAAGATTAGGAAATGAAGTAATGAAGTCTGCACCAAATATATTATCCATCTAAAAATACCCTTTTTTTCCTTTCTAAATAAAAATTTTAATTAGACATGTGCACCGGCAAAATTTTAATCCTTTCTGGTTGTCTAACTTACTTTGGGTGTTTCATTCCTTTCAGACAAATACAATTACAAACCTTTTGTTTGTAAACAAAAGTTGTCAAAAACAAATTAAATGACAAATAATAAAAAAACCTACACTATTTAACCTCTAGAACGCCACAAACCTCATCTCAAAAAACCCTACTCCATTAAGCCCTAAACCACTGCAAGCCCCATTGCAAACACCCACTACACTAAACCTCCACAACCCCTATCGCAAAAAAAACACTACATTACTTAACCCCTAAACTGCCGCAGCCACCATCGCAAAAACCCCTATACACTATTCAAATTCAAATCTTTCAATAGAGAAAAAAGCTTCAGTTGGGTATTGGCTAATTTTAATTTGAAAATCAGCTAATAGAAATGCCAGGGCAACCCTATAAAAGGGGGAAACAAACATACAAACTTCATTGTGCAGGACCTCTGGAGAAGAAGAGGACCACCTCCAGGGGAAAGACTGAAGAGGACTCTGTGACTCCCTGCCAGCTCCTAAGCAGCTATATTCAAAATGGTGAGTAAAACTTGGGTTGCTAGGCTTAGGTTTTTTTTTTTAAAAAAAAAATATTATTTTATTATAGAGGATTTTTTAAGTTTAGTTTAGAATAGATGTTTTTAGACAGGGATTTTACTTTAGTTTTACGATAGGATTTCTTTAGAGGGCTTTTTTATTTTTTCAGATTAGTTAGTATAGAGGGCTTTTTTATTTTTTCAGATTAGTTAGTATAGGGCTTTTTTTATTTTAAAGTTGTTTTTTTAACTGTTAGTGTTTTTTTAAAGAAAGGCTTTTATCATACTTTAGATTTAAGAAAGGGCTTTTTTTATGTTGTTCTTTTTTGATTTGTAGTGTTTGTTTTTTTTTTTACTTAGGGGGTCTTATGTCAGTGGTCTTGGGGGTTTTCTGTGAGGGTTTATTAAGATGGGGTTTTGGATGTTTAGGGTTTAATAGTGTAGGGGTTTATTGCAATGTGGGTTAAGGTGGTTAAGGGGATTAATAGTGTTAATGATATTGGAGGGTTAGCTGTTAGGGGCTAAGAGGGTTTATTGAGAAGGGGTCATGGTGGTTTAGGGGTTAATAGGGTTAAGGGTTTGGGGAGGTTAGCTGTTAGGGGGTTTATTGCAATTGGGATTGTGGCAGTTTAGTGGTAATAAAGTACGGGTTATTATTATGGGGTTGTGGAGGTTTAGAGATTAATAGTTTAGGTGTTTTTTGTGATGGGGTTGTGGCAGTTTATGGGTTAATTAGTGTAGCGGGGTGTTTTGTTATGGGGTTGCAGTGGTTTGGGAGTTAAGCAGTGTAGGGGGGGGGTTTGCGATGGGGTTTGTGGCGATATAGTGTAGCGGGTGTTTGCGATGGTGGTTGTAGCGGTATAGGGGTTAAGTATTGTAGGTTTAGGCCTTAGGGGGTTAATATAGTGTAGCAGGTTCTTGAGATGAGGATTGTAGCAGTTTAGTGTAGTTGGTGTTTGCAATGGGTGTTGCAGCAGTTTAGGGGTTAAGTACTGTAGCAGGTTTTTGCAATGCGTTTTTTCAATGAAAAAAAAAACAAATGAACTAATATTTCAAAAATGTATTAGTTGAATGTTATTTGTTAATTAGTTTATTCTTTAACGGGCCAGTTCATTATTCATATTTGATTACATTTAATGAGTAACAATTTTTTGTTAAAAATAGCATCAGTTTAATAATGAATGCTTGTCTAATATTTGTTCTTTTCATTTTCCCCACATTAATCACAATTAAACTTTTTTTCTCCTTAGTTTATTGTCTGTTTTCATATATACTTAAAGGGACAGTCAACTCCAAATGTTTTATTGTTTAAAAAGACAGAAAATCCCTTTATTAACCATTCCCAAGTTTTGCACAGCCAACAATGTTATATTAATATAATTTTTACCTTGTATCTAAGCCTCTTCTGACAGCCCCCTGATCACATGACCTTTTATATTATCTATTGACTTGCATTTTAGCCAATTAGTGCTGTGTTGTGCAGAACCCACAGAAGTGAGCACAATGTTATCTATATGGCCCACATGAACTAGCAGTATCCTGTTGTGAAAAGCAAATAAAAAAGCAAGTGATAAGAGGCTGTCTGTAGTGGCTTAGAAACAGGCAGAAATTTAAAGATTTAAATGTTATAAAGTATATTAATATAACCATGTTGGTTGTGCAAAGCTGGGGAATGGGTAGTAAATGCATTATCTATCTTTTTAAACAATAACAAGTTTGGTGGTGACTGTCCCTTTAAAACACGTGTACATTGAGATTGAATACAAATGGCACGCTATTGTTGGTACGAGCCACAATAAGCAATACTTCAGCATTGCTAACTAGCGTGCATAGTACAAGTTGAAAGTAAAACAGTTGAACAGGAGCGCAAACAAAATTTGAGCTCAACGGATAAGAGCGCCTGAAGACCTATCGTGAACTGTAAGGGTTAAAAAACATTGCACTAAATACAACTTAAATAAATTAAAATAAACTATTACACTCATATACACAATTTCTAATCAAAATATTTCATATATCAGCATTTTTTCCCATGATGCAAATGTTCAGTGCTTAGGTTTGATGTAACATGTCGCTGAGTGGTCAATGGCACAATTTGAACTTTACCATGTACTTGTAGTATAAATTTATACTTATATTTATAATACTACTGCAATCAAGGCACCTTGACATAAAAATAACCTTTTGAGTTTTAGGTCAGCAAAATAATGATGGCTTAATTGCATCTCAGTACAGGGGGAAAGAGGGATGTTGTTAAATCATGAAAGGGTCGTAGGTGCAAGGTGCAGAGAGTCTGGTAATAACCATTATAGAAAAACAGATGGGGAGGGCTCACTTAAAGTGATTTTAAACAGCTCTTGCTTTGTGTAAAAAAGAATATTCTTTTACCTCTTCATAGAGAGGTGAAAAAGCAAAATCTGCAACTTAGGTTTTTAAAATGCTGAAAATTACCTAAACTAGGTATTTGATTTGCAGCATTTGCAGATTACAGAATTTTCTTTTTTGGCCTCCTTGGGTTCATGGAACAAAGCACAATAGCTTTCAACTCAATAACCTTTTACCCTCATGATTGCTTGACATCCCCTCCCTTTCTTACATATTACCTTCCAACCAATAAACCATTTTGTTTTTCAAAATTTAATCCTCTAAACCTTTAAATGTCTGCCTAATTTTTACTATATCAATCTGTATTTCTTTATTTAAGTTCTGCCTTGTTAGTCCTTTAAGAAGGTGTCACTACTTACTTCTATATCCCTGCTTAAATTCTAAAAATATGTTTGTGTATAGCATATTAAGTGAATACAATAGAATGATGGAAGCATCAGAAAAATAATTATTCCCTATAACATTCAGTAAAAGTGCTGCCGCATTCATATGCTTGACCCACTTGAACTCAATAAATATGCCTGATTTCTACTCTTCAATTGAAATCACATGAAATATGGCACATTCTGAGAGGAAAGGAAACAGAATAACTTGGTTTTATAGAAACTGAAAGATGATGCTGCTGTTAGCTCAACAAACAAGAAACCACAGCCTAATAAAGAACAGAAAAAAAGAAAGAAAAAAAACAGGACAATAATGCATTGATTGAATTCATGCAGGAGTCTGCAAGAGGTGAAAACAATGTCAGTCATTAGTCTGAGGTAATAACTGCAGCAGCCTAAGGGATCCAGCACAGATGGATTGATATGAAATGAGTGGCAACAAAATGATCTGGGCCCTTTGTGGGCAAGAGACACAAAGCATTTTGTAATTGTTATTTGGACTTCTGTGTATGTGATTGCTTTTTCACTAGCACACTGGGTTATGCTATCCAGCTTTATTAGTCCTGCACAGTGATTGTGATCAAGTGCCATGCTTAACAGCTGCCAAGCTCTTCTGCCTTCTTACTGTTTGACTGCATTTTTCCACCAGTAATCTAATTAATTTTGTTTTCATTCACAACCGATGGGAAAAATGTTTTAAAATTGTTTTCATTCTCCCTGGTTCCTTCAACTGGCACAAAATCATGTTTCCATGGTTTCTATGAACATTAAAATATTTTGGACAGTTACAAAGATAATTTTTTTTTCTCTTTATTGAATCATTTATGTTTTTTTTTTGTTTGTTTGTTTTTCTGTATATTTTGTATTTTATTCAGATTTGCTATTCTGAAAATCACTGACAACATTTACATTGTAATTACTGTTTAAAAATACAATATCTATGTAACAGTTAGTGATACAATTTGATAATGAAATAGATATATACAAAATAGAGAAAAAGATAGATAGATGAATAGACAGATGTTTAAATAAGAAAATGCATCAGAAAAAAACTGTAGGAACTACATTTGATATCCTATGTTTCCTGCAATTGAAAACAACAGAGTCAATGTTTATATTAACCAATATAATAGTAGGAGGGCTTACTGTCAAAATTAACCACTTCGCACAAAGCAACATATTTTTATGTTGTGCAGTACTTTGCTTATCGTACTGCACAACGTATGTATATGTCGGAGCTGCAGGAAGTTCCAGCAGTCCTGATCTCCAGGCTTCTGCCCGCCAATGGAACCGGAGCAAGGGCAGTGCTCCGGTTCCATATGAGGGCAGATGCCAGATCATTATAGATGGTGACACTGTGTGTGTCACCGTCTATAACAATCATTTGCTGGTGCCAGCGGGAGGTGTGGGAGGGAATCCAGGAGGCGGGTGGTCGGCCCAGCAGCAGAGGGGAGAGGGAGTGGGAGGTTCCTACACTGCAGAAAATAAAAAATAAAGGGAGAGGGAGGGAAGGGGGCCTACGCTACCGGATAAAGGTGGGGTGGGTTGTGGGGGGCCTTAAGTAATGATCACAGGAGGAGGGAGGTGGGGGGACCAATACATTACAGAAAAAAATAAATATATATATATATATAGACATTTTATAGGTACTGGAAGTCAGCTGCCAGTACCTAAGGTGGCGGACATAGTTAGAGGGGGAGGGTTAGAGAGCTGTTTGGGAGGGATCAGGGAGGTTGGAGGGTAAGGGGGGATCCTACACTGTTTGAAATTTTTTTTTTCATTTGGACAGACTGTCTGCCAGTACCTAATATGGGGGTGACCAGTGGGAGGGTGAGGCAGGTAAGAGAGCTGTTTGGGAGGGATCAGGTGGGGATCAGGGGGAAGGAGGTATCAGGTGGGAGGGTAATATCTACACTAAAGCTAAAATTAACCTTACAAGCTACCTGATTAACCCTTCACTGCCGGGAATATTAGAAGTGTGGTGCGCAGCTACAGTTAGCGGCCTTCTACCTACCAAAAACCAATGGCAAAACCATGTATGTCTTCTATTTTTTAGCAAAGGGGATCACAGAGAAGCTTTTACAATCATTTGTGTCATGATTGCACAAGCGGTATGTAAATAATTTCAGTGAGAATCCAAACTTTTGTGAAAAAGTTAACCTTTTTTTTTTTTAATATGATCACATTTGGCGGTGAAATGGTGGCATAAAATATACCAAACTGGTCCTAGATCAATACTTTGGGTTGTGTACTAATAAATATATATAGTTTTTATAGTTAAATAAAAAATACAAGGCTCTATTTCTGTTTAAATGGATGATAGTAAAAATGCTAAAAATGCTCCAGTATTTTGGGCAAGTTCTTCTCTGAAAGTCCTGGTAGTGATGGGGTTAAACCCTTCCACTGGGGCACTGCTAATGTGGATAGCTTACACCACTAAGGGGGCAATTTATCGAAGGCTAGGCAAACTCTGCATGTGCTTCACCTGTAACTGCGCCTTAGTTCGCCTCCGGAGAAGCGCACATGTGCTCCAGAATTTATCAAAAAATAGACACAGCTTTGCACGTTTTATAGCAGGCGAGCTGGGGTGGACATTGATAAATTTCGCCACCCATAAAGAGCATTTCCTCCTTATTTATCATTGCACATCCATGATAATATTTGCGCCATTGTACAACTTCAATATTTTTCTTTTATAACTCTATTTTGCGCATATATATATATATATATATATATATATATATATATATATATATACAGGGAGTGCAGAATTATTAGGCAAGTTGTATTTTTGAGGATTAATTTTATTATTGAACAACAACCATGTTCTCAATGAACCCAAAAAACTCATTAATATCAAAGCTGAATAGTTTTGGAAGTAGTTTTTAGTTTGTTTTTAGTTATATCTATTTTAGGGGGATATCTGTGTGTGCAGGTGACTATTACTGTGCATAATTATTAGGCAACTTAACAAAAAACAAATATATACCCATTTCAATTATTTATTTTTACCAGTGAAACCAATATAACATCTCAACATTCACAAATATACATTTCTGACATTCAAAAACAAAACAAAAACAAATCAGTGACCAATATAGCCACCTTTCTTTGCAAGGACACTCAAAAGCCTGCCATCCATGGATTCTGTCAGTGTTTTGATCTGTTCACCATCAACATTGCGTGCAGCAGCAACCACAGCCTCCCAGACACTGTTCAGAGAGGTGTACTGTTTTCCCTCCTTGTAAATCTCACATTTGATGATGGACCACAGGTTCTCAATGGGGTTCAGATCAGGTGAACAAGGAGGCCATGTCATTAGATTTTCTTCTTTTATACCCTTTCTTGCCAGCCACGCTGTGGAGTACTTGGACGCGTGTGATGGAGCATTGTCCTGCATGAAAATCATGTTTTTCTTGAAGGATGCAGACTTCTTCCTGTACCACTGCTTGAAGATGGTGTCTTCCAGAAACTGGCAGTAGGACTGGGAGTTGAGCTTGACTCCATCCTCAACCCGAAAAGGCCCCACAAGCTCATCTTTGATGATACCAGCCCAAACCAGTACTCCACCTCCACCTTGCTGGCGTCTGAGTCGGACTGGAGCTCTCTGCCCTTTACCAATCCAGCCACGGGCCCATCCATCTGGCCCATCAAGACTCACTCTCATTTCATCAGTCCATAAATCCTTAGAAAAATCAGTCTTGAGATATTTCTTGGACCAGTCTTGACGTTTCAGCTTGTGTGTCTTGTTCAGTGGTGGTCGTCTTTCAGCCTTTCTTACCTTGGCCATGTCTCTGAGTATTGCACACCTTGTGCTTTTGGGCACTCCAGTGATGTTGCAGCTCTGAAATATGGCCAAACTGGTGGCAAGTGGCATCTTGGCAGCTGCACGCTTGACTTTTCTCAGTTCAGGGGCAGTTATTTTGCGCCTTGGTTTTTCCACACGCTTCTTGCGACCCTGTTGACTATTTTGAATGAAACGCTTGATTGTTCGATGATCACGCTTCAGAAGCTTTGCAATTTTAAGAGTGCTGCATCCCTCTGCAAGATATCTCACTATTTTTGACTTTTCTGAGCCTGTCAAGTCCTTCTTTTGACCCATTTCGCCAAAGGAAAGGAAGTTGCCTAATAATTATGCACACCTGATATAGGGTGTTGATGTCATTAGACCACACCCCTTCTCATTACAGAGATGCACATCACCTAATATGCTTAATTGGTAGTAGGCTTTCGAGCCTATACAGCTTGGAGTAAGACAACATGCATAAAGAGGATGATGTGGTCAAAATACTCATTTGCCTAATAATTCTGCACTCCCTGTATATATATATATATATATATATATATATATATATATATATATATATATATATATATTATAAATTTATAGCCTTTTTAACAACTGTTGTGTTATTTTATTTCATTTTCTTATTTATAGGTAGTACACATTTGCCCATATGAAGTAATAATTATATTCTGATAGTAGTTATAATAAATCCAAAAATGTCCATATCTTTATAATTGAATTAAACATTTCTTATTGCCTAATGTCCTTAAGGGAAATGTGTAAATGAATGTATATACATTTCTGTGCAAGAGACAACAGACAGTGTCAGACAGTCTCACTAACTCAGACAGTGTTGATTGTGATGTGTATTGTAAGTTCACTAGAACCTTTAATAAAAGTTTGCACATTTTTGTTTGTGTGACTAACACATCAGATTACTAATTTTATTCACTTTGCAAGCCATGACAAAAACAACAATGTAATGGAAATGTAATGGAAAGGCGTGTTACAAAAGTATAGTTAAAAGTCATGTCTTACATACATTTTTAACTGATGTTTTATTTTCATAGATATAGTGCTCCTATAATATGTTATACTACAACTCAATAAAAACACAGAATCATGTCTGCAACACAGATTTCTATTTATTTGTGAACAATAATAAAATATTATTAATAATTATGAAAATACTAAAAATGAAAACATTTAGAAAAGTCTTCATATTTCAAACGCGCTCCGCACTCTCTTATACTGTTGTCTCAAGCACGTCTCAGTTTTTAACAACAATTTAAGCAGTTCCCTTTTATCGGCATTGATGGTTTTATCCGCTGGTACTGAAATACAAATGAAAAATTAAATAATTAATATTACAATCTATTTTATTTAGGTATCGACAATAACAGTTTGGGGGTGATTTATCAAGCTGAAGCGTACAGGGGAGCATTTACGCATCCCTGACCGCCGCAGCTCGTTTCTGGCGGTCTGAATTCGCCTGGAGGAATTTAGCATTGCACACAAGCGCTATTTTGTGCTCACGTGCAATCCCCCCCCTGCCCGTGCACAGCCAATCACGTGCGGGCAGGAGCTATAAATCTCCCCAGTCGGAAAAGACCGGGGAGATAGAATTTTGCCAAGCAAGAGGTGGCGAATAGGTTAGCAAAGCAGTGGTCTAATGACCGCTGCTTGTCAAATACGGCGTGCAGGTTCTAATGTGAGGACCTGCAGCCGAAGGGGCTCAAAGGCTGATGAAAGCCTTTGATAAATCAACCCCTATGTGTGTTACTTACTATGGTCATAATATCCCTGTTCACCATCATCATCACCCTCATCATCATCATCAACTTCTTCCTCTTCAACTTTTTGTTCAATTGCTGTTGTAAAGGAATAACAAATCAAAATGTATTTAAAAATATACAATTGTAAAGCAAAATTACCAAATTACGTCAATTTTACATATATTTCCATAGATATCTATTTAGATATATTTCAATCTCTCTATCTATGTATCTATCTATCTGCTATCCATTGATATTGTTGATGTATCACCAATAAAATCTCTTACACGTAACATCCAGAATTGCATCCATTTCCTGTTGCACGTCTGGGCCCTCATCGGCTGCTGTAAAAAAATATCACTTTTATTAATATTAATTAGGTGAATCCAATTTTGAAATTTAACCATCTATATATTTATTTTAATATCTATATATATCTGTATATCTATATATATTTATATACAGTTTATTTATATATATATATATATATATATATATATATATATATATAGTTTTACTAGGGATAGGGTGCACGCAGGTATATTATAAGGGTAAAGCGTATTGTGCTGGCAATCCTAAATGTATATAACCAAATCAGTTAGAAAAGAGCTCTAACAATTCTAAAAGAGCTAAAGCGGATTACTGGCCGCACCAAAAACAACCCTACAGTATACTTGGAAATGACATCCTAAACAGGTTTGCTGAACATATACATTTTAATAAAAACATAGCCAAAAAGGTACATGCTGAGAATAATGGCAATAATCAAATTACAAAATACAAGTTACAAGTGTAGTGCACTACTGATATCGTGGCTAGCATATGCAAGGTTAATGTCGCCTCATGAGAAAGTCCATCCCTAATACCGGGCACTTGAGTGTTAAAAACACGCTCCGGTTATAGTGTAGACAGAATACCGTCCTTGATATCTCATTGGTGTATGTTTGATCCGGTACCGGATTTTAGACAATAGTATGAGAGTCCAAGAGTGGTAATTTCACCGTTGAAAACTTAATCCCATGTGCAAGAGACACATCAAAACTTCAAACTTTCAGAGTGCAAGACTTATTACTGCATGGCTTACCTTCGCTCTCTTCACACACTCTACGGTATTACCTGACAGGATCTCATCCGTGGTGTGACTTACAGCGATGTATTCCGCCTATGCAGCTCTTCACTTGCTCAGATATTCGAACTTGATATCGCCAGATTCACAGCAAATCCACCATGCTGGCGTCCTCCACACTGTGTCTTGTTCAAAACATTACGCGTTTCGCCCCTCCCCCTTTCCGGGCTGAACTCAGGGCTTCATCAGATGTGTCTAATCAGACACCACAACAAACTTTATAACACTGGTGCAGATACAAAGTTACACCCCCTTCATGGATTTTAAAGGGGAATGTATTATGCATGTAAATTTCAATGGCTACAATTAAATACCTAGATACATTTAATATACAACTAAACTATACAATATAGCATATTACAATTCACAAATTTTTGGAAGTTGCTTGATACATAATGATATACAGCATTAAGCTATAGCTTTAATTTTTACACTGAAAAACACTTATGTGAACATATCAAGATGCTCACTTCTGAGCACACATATATTTTTTTAGCAGTGTATTGCGTAGTAAGGAATATTTACAGAAAACAAGAAAATTCAATTTTTTCATTCAAACCAAGGGGAGAGAGGGTGTTAAGTCTGTACATCCAGCGTGACTCGTGCTGGAGCAATAGTTGGTCAATATTACCTCCTCTCCTCCTTGGCTTGATATGCTCAATACCCAGTACTCTAAGGAGGGAAAAATCAGAATTATGCATTTTTTGGAAATGTCTGGCAACTGGACTGTCCGACTCCTTGTCCTTAATGCTATCTCTGTGTTCCCTCACCCTTTCTTTTAATTCTCGTGTCGTTTTCCCAATATAGAATTTGGGACACGAACAGTGTAACATATAGATTACATTTGTGGTGTTGCAGACTATTCTTTCATTTATGTGGTAAGACCTTTCAGAATATTCAGTGCAAAAATTTGAGGCTTTAACAATGTACTTGCAGTACACACATCTGCCACAAGGTTCGCAACCCTTCCTAGTTTGTGCCTGTGTTAGCCAATTTTTTGGGGTATCTCTTTGGAACTCACTATGGACTAATTTATCCTTAATGCTGGGTGCTCTTTTGGCTTTCTCATGAGTCGACATTAACCTTGCATATGCTAGCCATGATATCAGTAGTGCACTACACTTGTAACTTGTATTTTGTAATTTGATTATTGCCATTATTCTCAGCATGTACCTTTTTGGCTATGTTTTTATTAAAATGTATATGTTCAGCAAACCTGTTTAGGATGTCATTTCCAAGTATACTGCAGGGTTGTTTTTGGTGCGGCCAGTAATCCGCTTTAGCTCTTTTAGAATTGTTAGAGCTCTTTTCTAACTGATTTGGTTATATATATATATATATATATATATATAGACAGGACCCTGGGCAAACATATTCTTGCCCCCCCCCCCCCATTGCAATTTCGCTCTCCACCCCAGCATCCCAAAAAACAGCTAAATCAATTTATTTTATATATTTTTTTAATTATTAGCCCAGCAGTGGATTATCCACTTCTGGGCTAATCATTTAAAAAAAGAGATAAATTGCAATATGTGAAACTGGACCTAAGCAGTACTAATAAGTAAATAAATATATAAATTCCTCCACTGTGGATTAATTTAGTATGCTTTTGAATGTGATTCTGGTGTGAGGTTAGCTGGTTAAAGAGATTTAGGGCAGCCAACAGGAGCAAAGCAAGTTAAAGACTGACGAGGAAGCATGGAGGTGCAGACAAATATAAGTTTACTGTCTGGAACAGCAGAACTACTATGGGAAGCTGTAAAATCTGAAACAGAGAGAAAAAAAAATCTATAAAAATAAACCTTACCTTAATGTGTGAAGTATCAGCATGGCACAATACATCAGCCACAGCAGTACATGTCACTTCTTTGCTAGGAACAAGATCCCTCTCACCCTGCAGTAGACAATGCTGCAGGGGGGAAGGGCGTGTGCACTTACTTATTCTTCCCACTGACACCTTTCTACAAAGCACTGTTCCCCTAACAAACTTCAGTTACTTGATCTTAGGGCCACCACAGAAAGAGCTGGGTTAAGGGGACCAGCAGACTGGATGCTGTCTGCCCAAGGCTGCATGGATAGAGTGTAAGATGAGTCACACAGCCTCAAGACTGAAGAGAGCAGTGTGTGCAGCTGCATAGATGCTCAAATCCTCACGTGCCTGCCGCTCCAGTTTTCTGCTGCATGTGCCTGCAGTCAGCTCTACCCAGAAACAATCCCCACCACCAGAGCAGTTACCTGGTAACAGCGGTAAACCCAGCAGGACCTTTTCTGATGCAGTGGGATTAGCTGGATGCTGAGTTAGGGCTTAACATTCAGTGCTGCACAGCGCACATCTAAAACAGCACATGGCACTAGCTTGGCATGTCACATGACACCTGAATGGCCTGGCACAGTTTCTCACAAATAAATATAAGCAGAGAACTTTTGACTGTGACAGTATTAAGACTGAATGTGTGTGTGTCCCATATCACATGACATCAGCAATCTGGCATGAACCAAAAAGAGAAAAAACTTTTTTATTTTTTTATTTTAGGACTCTTGGGCCCCTCAACAAAGACTGGGCCCTGGGCAGCTGCCCCTTTTGTCCTGTGTTAAAGACGGCCCTGTATATAGATATATATATATATATATATATATATATATATATATATATATATAAACAAAAATCCTCATATCTGTCCATCTATCAATCTATTTATCTTCTACGTATCTATCTATCTATCTATCTATCTATTATATTCTTGATGTATGAATAAATACATAAAAAAAAAATTACATGCAACTTCCTCCTCTGTATCGTCCCTATTTGCATCCAGTTCCTGTTGCATGCCTGTGTCATCATCCGCCGCTGTTAAAAATATACATTATTAGATATAATCTTATTATTGTTGATGTATGAAAAACATGCGTTTTAAAAAGAATTTACATGTAACTTCCTCCTCTGCAACATCTAGATTTCCATCTTGTTGCTGTAGCACGCCAGACCTATTATTATTATTATTATCAGGTATTTATAAAGCGCCAGCAGATTACGCAGTGCTATACAAGTAAAAGTAAAACATTACAGGGATGCATTACATACACAAGCAAACAAGTACAGTATTGGGCAGTGACGTGCAGTGACATCAGAGACTGGTGAGGCAGTGGCTAGGATACGCCTTCATTCTTTAGATATCCTTTGTTGAAGAAATAGCAATGCACATGGGTGAGCCAATCACATGAGGTATCTATGTGCAGCCACCAATCAGCAGCTACTGAGCATATTTAGATATGATTTTCAACAAAGGACATCAAAAGAATGAAGAAAATTAGATATTAGATGTAAATTGGAAAGTTATTTAAATTTGCATATGGGTTTCATATGGGTTTCATGTCCCTTTAAATGGTGTCTTGGAAAACTGGTCAACTTAGTAAACATCTGATTTTAGTCTAAAAGGATTGTAACAGAAACTCTTGCCAGATAACACAATGCTTGCTCTGATTATGAGATCTAGAAATCCATGCCCATTAAAATATGTTTAAAACATACTTTTTACTTTAAAGGGACATGCCACCCACATTTTTTCTTTTATGATTTATAAAGAGAATGCAATTTTAAACATCTTTCTAATTTACTTATATTATCTAATTTGTTGTATTCTCTTGATATTCTTTGATGAAAAGCATATCTAGATATGCTCACTAGCTGCTGATTGGTTGCTGCACATAGAAGCCTCGTGTGATTGGCTCACCATGTGCATTGCTTTTTCTTCAACTAAGGATATTTAAAAAATGAAGCAAAATAAATAATGGAAGTAAATTGTAATGCTGTTTAAATTTCTATTCTCTATCTGAATCATGAAAGAAAGATTTTGGGTTTAGTGGCCCTTTAATGCTGTAAATTATGCTTATAGATTCTTTCATTACATAAGGGATGAGAGAGTCAGAGGGGGAGGAAGAGAGACAGAGAGAGACAGAGACCATGGGGAGAACAACACATAAGGAGAGAGATGGATAGATAGAGAGAGAGACACACACACACACACACACAAGGGGGGGGGGGGAGAGGGACCACTGCATTTTAAAGTAATAAAACAGCAGAGCTACAGAGAGTTCAGAAAGTAAGACTATACATTAGTACAGAGGCAAGCTGCTAAGTTAGTGGGTGTAAAGTTTGAGTAAACAAAATACAAAAACGACCCTGCTGTAAAAGAGTAAAAAAAACACTAAACCACATTCATTAAATTATCATTTTCACTAACAGAATCCCTTTTTAGTAAAATCTTACTTCAATAAGATGTGGCTAAAACAGTGTTCTCTGTGCCTCTCTCTTCCTGCTCTGTAAGGATTCAGGAAGTGACAGTGGCACATTCCACTGCACTTAGAGGGGAAGAACAGAACTGCGGCGACAGAACAGATTGCGGCGACGTTGGGGGGGGCAGATTAGGGGTTAATAACTATAATATAGGGGTCGGCGGTGTTAGGGACAGCAGATTAGGGGTTAATAGCTATAATTTAGGCGGCGGCGATATCGGGTCGGCAGATTAGGGGTTAATACTTGTAGTTAGATTGCGGCGACGTTGGGGGGGCAGATTAGGGGTTAATAACTATAATGTAGGGGTCGGCGGTGTTAGGGACAGCAGATTAGGGGTTAATAGCTATAATGTAGGCGGCTGCGATATCGGGTCGGCAGATTAGGGGTTAATACTTGTAGTTCGATTGCGGCGACGTTGGGGGGGGCAGATCAGGGGTTAATAACTATAATGTAGGGGTCGGCGATGTTAGGGACAGCAGATTAGGGGTTAATAGTTATAATGAAGGTTGCGGCGATATCCGATCGGCAGATTAGGGGTTAAATAATGTTATTATAGTGTTTGCAATGTGGGGGGGCCTCGGTTTAGTGGTTCATAGGTAGTTTATGGGTGTTAGTGACTTAGTGTACTAAATGGGTGTTAGTGTACTAAAACATACCGAATTTCGGAACCGAATAGAACCGAATTCAGCCGAATCCGAATAAATCCGAAACGAATTTATTCGGATCCGAATAAATCCGAAACGAATTTATTCAAATTTTGCTGAATCCGATTCGATCCGAACCGAAATTCGAAAAGTCCGAATTAATCCGAACCGAAAACGAACCAAATTTTTTTGCCGTAGACATGTCTAAAAAAAAGGTGATAAAAACTGACACTTAAAATTCTTTCTATATTAGCCGTCTATTCAAATAGTACTAAGGAGGATAAATAAGTTTATCTGGAATTGTCTCTGGAGTCTCTGAGTTCCCACGGAGGTCCTTAAATCTTCAAAATAATACCAGATACTATATACCGTCCCTTAAAGTGTTGGTGAAAGTCTGTATTATTGCAGTTACTACAATGTGGCAATAAGGATTTATAATCCCACAGTCTTGAAGTTAATATGTATCAAACCTCAATGTTTACTTTTGCAATAAGGTATATATGAATTCTTTTGAAATTATTATAACATTGTTACAAATTCCTGCTAGAGTGTAATTCCTCTTAAAGCGGATCAGCCGATGTCACTCTGAAAGCGCTCACTTGCGGCTTAATTATAGTATCTGACGAATCTCTTTATATATATTCTCAGATGGGGCAATAATTCTTTTTTACCCTTAAGTGTATTATATTGTCTTCATAGACATATGGAAAGAAAGGAATCTCTTACCCAATCTTGCCTCGTCGAGCTGGTTCTATTTGCGGCAACACCGAATATTGTTTGTAGTGGCGTTTTCTCTGGACCGGAAGTGGCTGTATTTCGGAAGATCCGATCCTATAATGCCTTCCTTTGGATCCGTTTAGATGTGGAAAATCTCTTTTATTGATGAGTGGAAAGGCTCCTATCGTCCGGTGAGTCAATAGTTTCACTCTCAGGCGGACGGTCTTGGGAGCGTGAGATAGCTTGTAACTGGACAGTTATTTGTAGAGTAAATGCTGGAGCTGGTTGTCTTCTACGCGTTTCGGCTTTTAGGACATAAGCCTTTATCTTCTATCTTCATCCATCCGCCGTGGAGCGGGTCCATCCTGAAGACATTCCGGCACAGAGCTCCTCTTCAATACGGTTGCCGCCGTAAACTGGAACTTGAATGCAAGTGACGTCATCCAAGATCGTGTCCTTTGTATTCCTATTGGCTGAAATGTTCCAATCCGCGAATAGGATTAGAGATGCTAAAATCCTATTGGCTGTTCTATTCAGCCAATAGGATTTGAGCAGCTCTCATCCTATTGGCTGTTCCAATCAGCCAATAGGATTGAGCTCTCATCCTATTAGGATTTTAGCAGTTCTAATCCTATTTTCTGATTGGAACCTTTCAGCCAATTGTAATGCAAGGGACGCCATTTTAGATGATGTCACTTGCATTCAAGTTCCAGTTTACGTATTGAAGAGGAGCTCCACGCTGGATGTCTTCAGGATGGACCCACTCCATGCCAGATGGATGAAGATAGAAGATGCCGTCTGAATGAAGACATCGCCAGCTGGATAAAGATGGAAGAGGCCGCCCGGATGAAGACTTCTTTCTGCCCGGATAAAGTCTTCTTTCCGCCCGGATGAAGACTTCTTGACAGCTGGATGGATCCTTCAAGCGGGACTTCAATACCTGTAAGTGGATTGTCGAGGGTTAGTGTTAGGTTTATTTATGTTTTTTTTGGGTGGGTTTTATTTTTAGAGTAGGGTCTGGGCAGTAAAAGAGTTAAATGCCCTTTTAAGAGCAATTCCCATACAAATGCCCTTTTCAGGGCAATGGCTAGATAGGGTTTTTATTTGGGGGGGTTGGTTGTGGGGGGTGGGTTTTACTGTTGGGGGGTGTTTGTATTTTTTTATAGGTAAAAGAGTAATTTCTTTGGTGCAATACCCCACAAAAGGCCCTTTTAAGGGCCATTGGTAGTTTAGTGTAGGCTAGGGGTTTTTTTTTATTTTGGGGGGGATTTTTTATTTTGATAGGGCTATTAGATTAGGGGTAATACTTTTTTATTTTTGATAATGTGTTTTATCTTCTGTAATTTGGTGTTTTTTATTTTTGTAACTTAGCGTTTATTTTTTTGTAATTTAGTAATTTTTAATAAGGTTAAATAGTAGATTTAAATAATTTGAGTAGGGTTAGGGTTTTTTTAATATGTAATTTAGTTAATTTAATTGGTAGTTTAATTTAAGTGTAGTATAATAATTAGGGTAGGTTAATTAATAGTTTAAAAATAGTTTATTTTAATTCTACAGGTAAGGTTAAATTTATTTTAAGATAGGGATGTGGTAATTTTAATTTAAAGTTAGCGGCTTGTTAGATTTAGGTGTTAATAACTTAATTTAGTTTATGGCGATGTGAGGAGCTGGCAGTTTAGGGGTTAATACGCAGATGCTCCTGTACTGCTGAGCGACATTGGAGGAAATCTCGGAGTTCAGCTGACTTTCTTCACTACAAGTTCATCCTGAACTCCTACTATTCTGCCTTTAATCTTTATAAGCAACAATATTTTTCTAATCTCATCTCTACTCTTTTCTCTAACCGTAAACGTCTGTTCTCCACGTTCAACGCTCTTCTCCGCCCACCCCACCTCTTAACACAACCTCTCTCTCAGCTCAAGATTTTGCAAGCCACTTCAAAAACAAAATTGACTCCATCAGAAGTGAAATCAGCTCTCAACATACTTCCAACCTCCCACCCCCTCAAAAGCTCAGGATCACCCAAAACCGAAATATCCAAAAATGCAGCTCTTTTGCCCCTGTTAATGAGGATGAAGTTTCTGCCCTTATACTGTCCTCCCACCTCACTACCTGTCCCCTTGACCCCATCCCCTCACAGCTACTCCCCTCCCTCTCTTCTACCCTCACCCCCATACTCACACACATTTTCAACCTCTCCCTCAGCACTGTTATATTTCCCTCATCTCTAAAACATGCACTGGTCACACCTATCCTCAAAAAACTTTCCCTTGATCCAACCTCCCCTTCCAATTACCGCCCTATTTCCCTACTCCCTCTTTCCTCAAAGCTCCTTGAAAAGCTAGTTTACGCACGTATATCCCATTTCCTTACACTAAACTCTCTTCTTGACCCACTGCAATCTGGATTTCGTTCCCCTCACTCTACAGAGACAGCTATTGTCAAGGTTACCAATGAACTACTTACAGCAAAATCCAAAGGCCACTTTTCTCTGCTTATCCTCCTTGACCTGTCTGCAGCCTTTGACACTGTTGACCACCCTCTTCTGCTCCAAACCCTCCAATCCTTCGGCATCTGTGACACAGCTCTCTCATGGTTCTCTTCCTATCTGACTAACCATACATTTAGTGTAGCCTTCTCCGGAGCATCCTCTGCCCCGTTACCACTTTCTGTTGGGGTACCTCAAGGCTCTGTCCTTGGTCCCCTTCTCTTTTCAACCTACATATCGTCACTAGGTTCCTTAATAAAGTCCCATGGGTTTCAATACCATTTGTATGCTGATGACACCCAAATCTACCTCTCTGCACCAGACCTACCTCCTTCCTTACTAACCCGTGTCACTAACTGTCTTTCTCACATCTCATCTTGGATGTCCTCTCACTACCTTAAGCTAAATCTCTCCAAAACTGAACTCCTTATTTTTCCCCCTTCTTCCAATGTCTCCACCCCCAAAATTTCTATAACTGTTGATAATTACATCATTACCCCTACCCCGCACGCCCCATGTCTTGGGGTCACACTTGACTCAGATCTTTCCTTCACTCCTCACATTCAGTCCTTGGCTAAAGCCTGCCACTTCCACCTTAAAAACATTGCTAAAATTAGACATTTCCTTACACAAGATACAACCAAGATTTTAATCCACTCTCTCATCCTTTCCCGCCTCGACTACTGCAATTCCGTCCTCTCTGGTCTACCTAGCTGCCGCATAACTCCTTTACAATCCATTATGAATGCCTCTGCCAGGCTCATCTTCCTTACTAGTCGCTCTTCATCTGCTGCACCTCTCTGCTAATCCCTTCACTGGCTTCCTCTTGCCTCTAGGATTAAACATAAAATCCTCACCCTGACATATAACGCTCTCAACTGCACTGCTCCCCCCTAAATCTCAGAACTTGTCTCTCGATACTCTCCCTCCCGTCCCCTTCGATCAGCTCAGGATCTCCTCCTCTCCTCCTCTCTTGTTACTTCCTCACATTCATGTTTACAGGACTTCTCCAGACTGGCCCCCATCTTGTGGAATTCCCTGCCTTGCTCCATAAGACCCTCCCCTAGTTTTAACAGCTTCAAGCACTCCCTAAAAACTCTACTATTCAGGGATACATACAACCAACACTAACCTTTCCTAACGCCATTGCTTTTCCCTTAAGCCCCTTAGATTGTTAGCCTATGGGCCCAGCTGTTTACAGATCGCTTCATAAGAGCCGACTACAACAGTGAAACTCTCGGCAGGGCCCTCTACCCACTTGACCCCTACAAAAGCTATCCTGTAAACCGACTATGTTTACAGCGCTGCAGAATCTGTTGGCGCTCTACAAATACCTGATAATAATAATAATAATAGGTTTAGTTAGTGGTAGTGATATGGGAGGCCAGAAGTTTAGGGGTTAATACGTTTATTAAGTGGCGGCAGGGTCCGGGAGCGGCAGGATAGCGGTTAATAACTTTATTTAGGTTGGGGCGGGGTCCAGGAGTGGCGGGATAGGGGTTAATAACTTTATTTAGGTTGCAACGGGGTCCGGGCGTGGCGGGATAGTGGTTAATAACTTTATTTAGTGGCGGCAGGGTCCGGGAGCGGCGGGATAGGGGTTAAACATTTTAGTATAGTGGCGGAGTTTAGTGACAGGGTATAAATAAAGTTGGTAAAAAGCCGAATAGACGCAAGATCGATGACTGTTAGTTAACAACAGTCTGATGCTCATAGCCCCGTACTTGGTGTGTGGCTTTTTGCCTGCTTTTTTTATAAATATAGAGATCGTATTCAAGGTCCGCGGCCGCAATGTTAGGCAATGTTAGGCGAGCGCATTGGTGCCGGTGAATGCAGCATAGTTGAGGCTTTGATAAATATCCCCCATGGCATCATCACTGTCTCTGAACACACACAGCACTGTCACTACACACATACAGTACTATCACTATTACTGCACACACCACTGTCACGGCAAACATACAGCAGCCTCACTATCACTGCACGGCAAACATACAGCAGCCTCACTATCACTGCACACACACGGCACTCTCACTGCAATCATAGAGCACTATCACTATTACTGCACATAAACACCACTGTCACTGCACACACACAGCAGCCTCACTATTACTGCACACACACACACACACAACAGTGTTACTGCACACATACAGCACCATGATGGTCATTGTACATATATAGAACCATCACTGTCACCATGGGTGTCCGCAGAAATTTTTCCAAAGGGGGACAAAAAAAATAAACTGCCCTAAGCATAATAATATTAGTAGCAACATTTGAAGCAGACAGAGTTGCTTGTTGTATACATGAGCTGCACATAATTTTAAAAATGGTAGCTCATTGGTGTCAAATCAGTGACTCAAGTGAGTGCTTATACTTAGATATAAGACGGTGCTTGAGAAATTCAATTTGAAAACTAGGGCTGCAATATGATGAGAACAGATTTTATTTACACACACACATATATATATATATATATAGATAGATAGATAGATAGATAGATAGATAGATAGATAGATAGATAGAAAGAAAGAAAGAAAGAAAGTGTTGTACTGGCCTGCAAGCACACAGCTAGATTAAAAGGAAAATGGTAGAGTTAGTTAAAAAGTGTAGTCAAATGGTGATAGGCCCATGGCCACGTCAAGGTCCCTTCCTCGCTGGGTCTCTAGTTTATAACCACATAATACTTGCTTTATATAGTCAATTAAATAATTTGTTTACCAAAATAGTAGCAATGATTTGCCAGCTATATGTGCAAGTAATAGTTTAGATCACATACATGCTATTCTATCCCTCTCCATGCCCCTGTAGCCCTGTTTGTGCAAAATATTCATCCAAATGTGACATCAGCTCAGCAGTATGCTCTAATCAGAGATTAGATACATGGCCGCATAGTATAAATTAGATATCTGAACAGATGTATGGTCTTAGCAGCCCCCCTTATTGCTGCTATATTCCCAGATAAGACCTAGGGGCATATTTATCAAAGCGTTAACTGAAAATACGCTACAATTCCGTGTCGTAATTGTCGCGAGATTGATCCGCCGTAGTTATCAAAGCGTCAGCATCAGCAAATGTTGAAATTTGTGATGTAACATACGATCCTGCAATCTCAATCCGACGCAGATTGATGCAAGTTGTAAATCCGTTGTATTCGAGCAGAATTGTGTTCATTCGCACTCCTAATCAACACAATTTGAAGCTCTCACAAAGTTATTAAAATTTCTACAGTTAAGCTTACCGACTCAGCGTACCTAGTTTTCAATCCGCCACCCTTTAGGTTGCGGATGCCATAGAACTCAATGGGAGTCGGAAAACAGAGAAAGCTTATGTTCGATGCTGCAAGAGAATGAAGTATATTACATAATAAAAGTAAGTTAGAAACTTTATTACATTTGTATACCCTTTATAAATCAAACGATATTATTGATACACATTTGGTGCACTAGTAGATATAGGGATACAAATGAAAAATACACTACTACTTATGGATTATGCTACAACTTTGTCTCTCATTACAAAGCAAGGGTACAATATTATTTCTACATATTTGGTGCAAAGTTTTGCCCCAAACTTGTTGCACTAATAAATATAGAGATAAAAATGAAATACACAATATAATATAGCTAACTTCTTTTTTATTTGTTGGAAAAATCTATGTGCACCATGTTTAAGCCATGTAATACAGGTCCCACTCTCCACTTCGCGCCGTATTTGACTCAACACTTTTCGCACCAATTATGACGCAAACTCCTAAATAACGCACACACTATTGAATTTTTCCACCACTTTTGATAGGAATATGCATAATCACATGATTTATGACATCAGCCAATCTGATTCAAATACACATTATAAACAATCACTAACTAATCAAATTGCTCGATACTTATGTCATTAATCACTCATCAGAACCTGTAAGTGCCATTTGTTACATAGTGCATTATATTTAAAAAAAAAATGTATATGTGAAATTAGTATTAAAGATAAACATTGATGCTGACATTAGTATATACAGTGTAATATGTTAGAAAAGGTTTTTAAAATTCGAATTGATGTTTGATTCAATAGAATCTTAAGCTGATAGCTTAAAGGGATAGCCCGCCTAACTTTAAACTATCATGATTCAGATACAGCAGAAATTAAAATCAACTCTTTACTGGCATGCTATTTTCAGTGCATTTCTTCCTTCTCTTGAATTTATTTTTCAGTAAGAAATGTCATCTTATATGCCAGGCCATTTTATAACACCTGTGAAGGGGTGGTTTTTAAAAATAGACTGCAATCCGAAGGGGTTAGACAGGTGCAGAGAGAAACCTGGCACAGCTCTTAAACGGACAGGAAACCCCAAAATATTCTTGATTTGGATAGAACATACAATTTTAAACAACTTTCAAATTTACTTCTATTATCAAATTTGCTTCATTCTTTTGTTATCCTTTGCTGAAGGAACAGCATTGCACTAATAGCAGCTAGCTGAACCCATCTATGTAGCCAATCACAAGAGACAAATGTGTGCAGGCACCATTTAGCAGCTAGCTCCCACTAGTGTAGGATATTTGCGTATTCTTTTCCAACAAGGGATACCAAGAGAACAAAGCACATTTGAAAATAGAAGTGAATTTTAAAGTGTTTTAAAATTACATGTTCTATCTGAATCATGCAACTTAAATGTTTACTTTCCTATCCCTTTAAAATATCCATTGATTGCAAATAAATACATATGATACTCTGATTACATGTTATATTCGCAATTATTCCTGCTCAGAATAATAATACATTTACAATATATACATATAGTGGTATAAATCAACAGAGATATGACAGACAACATTGTTTAGAACAAAAAATGTAACTTAGGGACATGTAAATATGTTTGCAAAATATTTCTGACATTATATATATATATATATATATATATATATATATATATATATATATATATATATATGTGTGTGTGTGTGTGTGTGTGTATATACATTCTAAAACATGTAAGTACAATATTAAAAATATTCTAATAATTAATTTTCCACTTTGCACCAAATATTTTGCTACTTGCTATATTCACAATTAGTCCTGCTCAGAAAAAGATTACATTTACACTATATACAATAATGTGCTAAAGAGAAATATGCTTGTTCGTGGAGAGTAATTATTATTATTATTATTATTATTATCATTTATTTGTATAGCGCTGCCAAATTCTGTAGCACTGGGTACAGTGATAGGGGTATACAATGACAAGGATTTGTGATAAAATACAAAAAAACCAAAACTAAACAAATCTAGTACAGGAAGAAGAGGGCCCTGCCCCGGAGAGCTCACAGTCTATAGGTTTAGGGTGCAGAGACATAAGGTTGGGGTAGCTTGTTACATTTGCTGTATTTGCAGCAGTGAGTCAGGCAGTTCATGTACATGTATTCGTTTGGTTCGGATGAGGGATGGAGGAGAGATGGTAAGCCTCTCTGAATAGGTGAGTTTTCAAGGAGTGTCTGAAGCTATACAAGGTTGGAGACAGTCTTATGGAGCGGGGTAAAGAGTTCCAGAGGACAGAAGAGTAATGAAATGGTATAAATAAATTTCGGAAAATCCTGAATAGCCGCGAGATCGATGACTGTTAGTTTACGATGCTCTTCGCATCGTACTTGATGCGTGTGTTTTTTACAGCTTTTTTGATAAATAAAGAGATAGTTGATGCTTTGATAAACAGGCCCCCTAATATTAATTATTTGATTCTTGCAGGCCGCCACTTTATGCCAGCTTTTTGCCCAATGAGATTTAAGATTAGACACATAGGGGCTTATTTATCAAGGGCCGAATGGCCCCTGATGCCCCTGTTTCCATGCGAGACGCCAGAAATAGAAGTTATTAAGCAGCGGTCCATAACTGGTCCCCTACCTCTGAGGCTGCGGTCTGCAATCCGCCCAATCCTAAACGATTGGGTTGATTGACACCCCGGCTAGCGGTTGATTAGTCGCAAATCTGCAGGGGCGGCATTGCACAGGCAGTTCACCAGCGATGTCTGTCGTACATGATACGCTACAGTGTATCATGTCAGACAGACAATAATAAATCGGCCCCATAGTCTCTGTGGACCCATCATGCCACCTATATACCAAAATTTGAATTCAGATCAGAGGCATTGTTAAGGTTAACAACGACCTACTTACAGCAAAATCAAAAAGGCCACGTCTCTCTGCTTATCCTCCTCTGTCCGCAACCTTTGACACTGTTGACCACCCTCTTTTGCTCCAAACCCTCCAATCCTTCTCTTCTTACCTGTCAAACCGTACCTTTAGTGTAGCCTTCTCTGGGGCCTCCTCTGCCCCATCACCACTTTCTGTCGGAGTACCGCAAGGCTCTGTCCTCAGTCCCCTTCTCTTCTCAATCTACACGTCATCACTAGGTTCCCTGATAAAGTCCCATGGTTTACAATATCATTTATATGCCGACGACACCCAAATCTACTTTTCTGCACCAGACCTATCTCCTTCCTTGCTAACCCGTGTCACTAACTGTCTTTCTCACATCTCTAACTGGATGTCCTCTCACTACCTCAAGCTAAATCTCTCCAAAACTGAGCTCCTTATTTTCCCCTCTTCTTTAAAACTTTCCACCCTCAATCTCTCTATAACTGTCGACAACTCCACATTACCCCTACCCCGCATGCCTGATGTCTCGGGGTCACATTTGACTCAGATCTTTCTTTCACTCCTCACATTCAGTCCTTGGCTAAAGCCTGCTGCTTCCACCTTTAAAATATCTCTAAAATTAGACACTTCCTTACACAAGACACAACTAAGATTTTAATCCACTCTCTCATTCTTTCTCACCTTGATTACTGCAACTCTGTCCTCTCTGGTCTCCCCACCTGCCATCTAGCTCCTTTACAATCCATAATGAATGCTTCTGCCAGACTCATCTTCCTTACATGTTGCTCTTCATCTGCTGCACCTCTCTGCACAATCCCTTCACTGGCTTCCTCTTGCCTCTAGGATCAAACACAAATGTCTCATTCTGACTTACAAAGCCCTCAACTGCACTGCTCCCCCCTATATCTCAGACCTTGTCTCCAGATACTCTCCCTCCCGTCCCCTTCGCTCTCCTCATGACCTCCTACTCTCCTCCTCTGTTGTCACCTCATCACACTCCCGTTTACAGGACTTCTCCAGACTGGCTCCCATCTTGTTGAACTCTCTGCCTCATTCTACAAGACTCTCTTTTAGTTTTAAAAGTTTCAAGTGCTCCATAAAGACTCTACTATTCAGGGATGCATACAACCTATGCTAACCTTTCTTTATTCCAGTTCCTCTCCTCCATTGCTATCCCCTGAACTCCCTTAGCATGTAAGCCTAAGAGTCCAGCTGTTTGTAGATCACCTTCTTAAGAGCTGACTACAACAGTGCCACTCTTGGCAGGGCCCTCTACCCATTTGATGCCTATAATTGTTTTGCTGTACTCCGCCTTTGTTAATAGAGCTGCGGAATCTGTTGGCAAATAACTGATAATAATAATAAAAAAGGCATAACCCCTGAATATTCTTAATATCCGATATATATGTCCAAATTACATTTTAGATTATGTATAACACCCCTGTAGCATCCTCTTACTCTAGTCAGTCAACTGTCAGGCCCAGGAATCTTAGGTACACAGGTAGATGAACTGGCTCCTTTAAAAAAAATCACAATCTAGACACTGCAACCCAGTTCAGCAATACAGTATATACTTCTTACAACACCCACAACGCATGTGTGTGACATTTGAATGTAGCATTCCAATTCGAATATTACATTTATCAAACACTGTTGTAGACCAGAAATACTATTTCGAATTTGAATCTTACATTCGATTTGAATGTCACATTCAAATTCGAATATTACATTTCAAAATTGAATGAGTACATATCTAAACATTCTATTATTCAAACTAATATTTTTGAATTTTATTGAAAAATTCGAAAACAAAAATTTGAAAATAGAATGTTAGAATGTTATCTAAAAATTAGAAATTCGATTAGAACGAACGAATATATCAAAATTTGAATTTTTAGAAACATTCGCCCATCCCTATCGTTCACTCACACACACATACACAAACAGGAACAAACACACAAACTCACACTTTTTCTGACACACACAGAAACAAACACACTTTTTCAGACACACACACACACACTCTTTCTGAAACACACACAAACTCATACTTTTTCTCACACACACAAACTCACACTCTTTCTGATGCACACACAAACTTTGCTCACACACACTCTTGCTCACACACATAAACACACTCAGGAACAAACCCACACTTGCTCACACACATTAAAAAACACATGGCTAGATTATGAGTTGTGCGTTAGGCTTAAAAAGCAGCGTCAGCCTGTCCTAGCGCTGCTTTTTAACGCCCGCTGGTATTATAAGTCTTGCAGGTACAGGTGCACCGCTCACTTTTTTGGCCAGACATGGAAATACCGCAAATCCACTTACATAAATTGTGTATCCTCTTTTTTCAATAGGACCTGCTTAGCGCCGGTATTACGAGTCTGCCAAAAAGTGAGCGGTAGACCCTCTCCTGTCAAGACTGGTACCGCATTTTAAAGTCAGTAGTTAAGAGTCTTACACTACAACGCTGTAGCATAAAACTCTTAACTAAAGTGCTAGAAAGTACACTAACACCCATAAACTACCTATTAACCCCTAAACCGAGGCCCTCCCGCATCGCAAACACTAAAAAAAAAATGTAACCCCTAATCTGCCGAACCGGACACCGCTGCCACCTACATTATACTTATGAACCCCTAATCTGCTGCCCCCAACATCGCTGAAACCTACATTATATTTATTAACCCCTACTCTGCCGCCCCACATATTAACCCCTAAACCGCCGCACTCCCGCATCGCAAACATTAGTTAAATATTATTAACCCCTAATCTGCCGGCCCTAACATCGCCACCACCTACCTACATTTATTAACCCCTAATCTGCCACCCCCAATGTCGCTGCCACTATATTAAAGCTTTTTACCCCTAAACCTAAGTCTAACCCTAAACCTAACACCCCTTAACTTAATATAATTAAAATAAATATTCCTATGATTAACTAAATTATTCCTATTTAAAACTAAATACTTACCTGTAAAATAAACCCTAAGATAGCTACACTATAACTAATAGTTACATTGTATCTAGCTTAGGGTTTATTTTTATTTTACAGGCAAGTTTGTATTTATTTTAACTAGGTAGAATAGTTACTAAATAGTTATTAACTTTTTAATAACTACCTAGCTAAAATAATTACAAAAGTACCTGTAAAATAAAATCTAACCTAAGTTACAATTGCACCTAACACTACACTATAATTAAATTAATTCCCTAAATTAAATACAATTAAATACAATTAGCTAAAGTACAAAAAAAAACCCACTAAATTACAGAAAATAATAAACAAAATTACAAGATTTTTAAACTAATTACACCTAATCTAATCCCACTAACAAAATAAAAAAGCTCCCCCAAAATAAAAAAAAGCCCTACCCTACACTAAATTACAAAAAGCCCTTAAAAGGGCCTTTTGCGGGCATTGCCCCAAAGTAATCAGCTCTTTTACCTGTAAAGAAAATTACAAATCCCCCCCAACAATAAAACCTACCACCCACACAACAAGTATTAGACTAGAAATACTATTTGGAATTTGAATGTGACATTTGAATTCGAATGTCCCATTCAAATTTGAATATTACATTTATAAAACACAGTATTAGATGCCTATTTATCAACCGTCAACCGCAAATATGCTGGAATTGCGCAGTGTAATTGTGGAGAGCCTGATTCGCCCTATTTATCAAACCCTACAGACCGGCAAAAGTTGAAATTTGTGACGTAACATACGATCCGCCGGTCTCAATCCGACACAGATCAATGCTTACGTCATTACAGATGTTCCGAATACAAATTCGGCACTATCTAACAACTTTTGCAAGTTATCAAACTTCTAACAGGAACGCTCGCCACTATTCCGGGCCAGCGTACCTGGTTTTCAATCCGCCACCCTGGAGGCCGCGGATGTCATAGGAATAAATGGGAATCTGAAAGCAGCGAAAGATCATGTTCGATGCTGCCAGATATCCCATTGATTTATATGCTAGAATAAAAGTTAAGTTTACACCTAACACCCTAACATGCACCCCTAATCTGCCGCCCGACATCACCGCCAACTACATAATGATATTAACCCCTATCCCGCCGCTCCCGGACCCCGCCACAACTAAATAAAAGTATTAACCCCTATTCTGCCGCTCCTTGACATTGCCGCAACCTAAATAAATGTATTAACCCCTACCGCCGCTCCCGAACCCCACCGCAACTAAATAAATATATTAACCCCTATACCGCCGCTCCCAGACCCCTAAGCAACTAAATACATGTATTAACCCCTAAACCCCTGGCCCCCCACATCACTACCACTTACTAAACCGATTAACCCCTAAACTGCAAGCCCCCCACATCGCTATAAACTAAATTAACCTATTAACCCCGAAACCTAACAACCCGCTAACTTTACATTAAATATTAACTCATCCCTATCTTATAATAAATTTAAACTTACCTTTAGAATTAATAATACACTATATTAAACTACTAATTAACCTACCCTAACTATTATACTAAAATTACATTAAACTATATTAAACTATTAATTAACCTACCCTGTTATACTAAAATTACATTCAAACTACAAATTAAATTAACTATATTACATATTTAGAAACCTAACCCTACTCAAATTATTTAAATCTACAATAAAAAATTACTAAGTTACAAAAAAATAACAACTAAGTTACACAAAATAAAAAACACTAAGTTACAAAAAAATAAACACTAAATTACACAAAATAAAAAACACTGTTACAAAATAAAATAAACACTAAATTACACAAAATAAAAAATAAATTATCAAATATTTAAACTAATTACACCTAATCTAATAGCCCTATCAAAATAAAAAAGCCCCCTTAAAATAAAAAAAACCCTAGCCTACAATAAACTACCAATGGCCCTTAAAAAGGCCTTTTGCTGGACATTACCCCAAAGAAATCAGCTCTTTTACATGTAAATAAAAATACAAATACCCCCCAACAATAAAACCCACCACCCACACAACCAAACCCCTCAAATAAAAACCTATCTAAAAACCTAAGCTCCCCATTGCCATGAAAAGGGCATTTGCATGGGCATTGCCCTTAAAAGGGCATTTAGCTCTTTTTCAGCCCAAACCCCTAATCTAAAATTAAAACCCACCCAATAAACCCTTAAAAAACTAACTAACTCCCGAAGATAAACCCCCCGAAGATCCACTTACAGTTTTTGAAGACCCGACATCCATCCTCAACGAAGTGACAGAAGTCCTCAGCGAAGCCGGCAGAAGTCTTCATCCAAGCGGGCCGAAGTCTTCATCCAACTGGGCAGAAGTCTTCATCCAGACGGCATCTTCTATCTTCATCCATCCGGCGTGGAGCGGCTCCATCTTCAAGACATCCGGCATGAAGACTTCTGCCGGCTTCGCTGAGGACTTCTGCAGCTTCGTTGAGGATGGATGTCCGGTCTTCAAAAACTGTAAGTGGTTCTTCGTGGGTTAGTGTTAGGTTTTTTTAAGGGTTTATTGGGTGGGTTTTAATTGTAAATTAGGGGTTTGGGCTGAAAAAGAGCCCACACAAATGCCCTTTTCAGGGCAATGGGGAGCTTAGGTTTTTTAGATAGGTCTTTATTTGGGGGGTTTGGTTGTATGGGTGGTGGGTTTTTACTGTTGGGGGTATTTGTATTTTTATTTACAGGTAAAAGAGTTGATTTCTTTGGGGCAATGCCACACAAAAGGGCCTTTTAAGGGCCATTGGTAGTTTATTGTAGGCTAGGGTTTTTTTATTTTGGGGGGGCTTTTTTATTTTGATAGGGCTATTACATTAGGTGTAATTAGTTTAAATATTTTATAATTTATTTTTAATTTTGTGTAACTTAGTGTTTTTTATTTTGTGTAACTTAGTTGTTATTTTTTTGTAACTTAGTAATTTTTTATTGTAGATTTAAATAATTTGAGTAGGGTTATGTTTTTAAATATGTAATTTAGTTTAATTTAATTGTTAGTTTAATGTAATTTTAGTATAATAGTTAGGGTAGGTTAATTAATAGTTTAATATAGTTCAATGTAATTTTAGTATAATAGTTAGAGTAGGTTAATTAATAATTTAATATAGTTTATTTTAATTCTAAAGGTAAGTTTAATTTTTTTATAAGATAGGGATGAGTTAATATTTAATGTAAATTTAGCGGGTTGTTAGGTTTAGGGGTTAATAGCTTAATTTAATTTATGGCGATGTGGGGGGCTGGCGGTTTAAGGGTTAATAGGTTTAGTAAGTAGTAGTTATGTGGGAGGCCAAGGGGTTTAGGGGTTAATACATTTATTTAGTTGCGGAGGGCTCCGGGAGTGGCGGGATAGGGGTTAATAACTTTATTTAGTTGTGGTTGGCCATGGGAGCAGCGGGATAGGGGTTAATATATTTATTTAGTTGGGCCGGCCTGGGAGTGGTGGGATAGGGGTTAATACTTTTATTTAGTTGCGGCGGGGTCCAGGAGAGGCGGGATAGGGGTTAAACATTTTAGTATAGTGGCGGTGTTTAGTGACAGGGTATAAATAAAGTTGGTAAAAAGCGGAATAGCAGCAAGCTCAATGACTGTTAGTTAACAACAGTCCGTCAGTATTAGACTAGAAATACTATTATGAATTTGAATAACACATTCAAATTAAAATGTTACATTCGAATTCGAATGTAGCATTCGAATTTGAATATTACATTTATTAAACACAGCTGTAAACTAGAAATACTATTCACATTCGAATTTGAATATTACATTTAAAAACACAGTATTAGACCAGAAATACTATTTCAAATTTGAATGTGACATTTGAATTCGAATATGACATTCAAATTCGAATATTACATTTTAAAAACAGTATTAGACTAGAAATACTCTTTTGAATTCAAATGTCACATTCAAATTCGAATGTGACATTCGAATTTGAATGTCACACATTCAAATTTGAATATTAAATTTAAAAAACACAGTATTAGACTAGAAATACTATTTCAAATTCGAATGTGACATTCGAATTCGAATGTGACATTCGAATTCGAATATTACATTTTAAAAACAGTATTAGACTAGAAATACTATTTTGAATTTGAATGTTACATTCAAATTCGAATGTGACATTCAAATTCGAATGTCACATTTGAATTTGAATATTACATTTAAAAAACAGTCTTAGACTAGAAATACTATCTAAAATTTGAATGTGTGTGACATTTGAATGTAGCATTTAAATTTGAATATTACATTTCGAAATTGAATGAGTACATAGCTTAACATTCTATTATTCGAACTAATATTTTCGAATTTTATTGAAAAATTCGAAAACAAAAAATTAAAAATAGAATGTTAGAATGTTATATAAACAATAGAAATTCGATTCGAACAAACAAATATATCAATTCGTTTTAAATTTTGAATTTTTAGAAACATTCGCCCATCCCTATCGCTCACTCACACACACATACACAAACGGGAAAAAACACACAAACTCACACTTTTTCTGACACGCACACTCTTTCTGACACACACAGAAACAAACACACTCTTTCTGACACACACACACTCTTTCTGACACACACACACTCTTTCTGAAACACAAACAAACTCACACTTTTTCTGACACACACACACACACAAACAAACTCACACTCTTTCTGATGCACACACAAACAAACACTTGCTCACACACACTCTTGCTCACCCACATATACACACTCAGGAACAAACACACACTGACTCACACACACTCTTGCTCACGCACATATACACACTCAGGAACAAACACACACTCTTGCTCACACTCACACACACAGGAACAAACACACACTCTTGCTCACACACACTCTTGCTCACACACATATACACACTTAGGAACAAACACACACTCTTGCTCACACACATATAAACACTCAGGAACAAACACACACTCTTGCTCACACTCGCACACACAGAAACAAACACACACTCTTGCTTTCACACATATACACACTCAGGAACAAACACACACTTGCTGACACACATGAAAAAACACACACTCTTGCTCACACTCATACACACAGGAACAAACACACACTCTTGCTCATACACAAACAGGAACAAACACACACACTCGCTCACACACACATACACAAACAGAAACAAACACACACACTCGCTCACTCACACACACACACACACACATACACAAACAGAAACAAACACACACACTCGCTCACTCACACACACACAGGAACAAACTTACACACTTGCTTACAGTGCACACCCATACATATAAAACCCACTTTAGCATAAATATAGAAGCATTGACACGTGCCAATTGCTGACACTCTACCTCTTACAGCAAAACTCCAGGGACTGGACTTCATTCTGACCATTAGCTGGCTCCCACACCTATACTGCACAAGCCACTCCCATGTTTGTGAGTCACTGCACAGGAACTTCAGAATAAGGGAACAAGCAGACTGCGTGGAAACAACACTGAAAATGAGCTGCAATGTGAGGGAAAAAATATATATAAAAAGTTTGCCAGTCACGATAAACCCCTTTTCGCTCGTGAGTAACTTTTAATGCACCACTTGTATCTGGCCCTAAATATGAGTGAAATAAAGACCTTTCATACAACTGCTTCAAAAATACAGTTTTACAACCAGTATTTTTTTTACATAGAATGTATGGAAAAAAAAGATAATCTCACAAGAGATCCTCTATGATAAAAACACACCGTTTCATGTTTCAATCAATTTCACACTTTAATCAAAACCAACTTATACAGTTTTACTTCAGCACATATGAGGTATTGTCATTTGTCACATACTCAATAAATCACCACAGAATGCAAGAAACATTCTGACCTCTAGTTATCAACGTGTCTACCTCAAATACGCTGGAATTCCGCAGCGTATTTGTTGCGAGGCTGTTTCGCCTTAGTTACCAAGCCCTAGACACCGGCAAAAGTAGAATTTTGTGACGTAAGCTTCGATCCGCCGGACTCAGTCCGACACAGACCGATTCTTACATCACTACAGATCTGACTACTTTTGCTAGTTATCAAAAAACTAGCAGGTACGCTCGGCACTTTTCCGGCCCAGCGTACCTGGTTTTCAAACCGCCGCCCTGGAGGCGGCGGATCCCATAGGAATCAATGGGAGTCTGACCATAGCGAAAGTTCATGTTCGCTGCTGCCCGACATCCCATTGATTCCTATGGGAGATGTCTACACCTAACACCCTATCATGTACCCCGAGTCTAAACACCCCTAATCTGCCCCCCTACACCACCGCAACTAAATAAATGTATTACCCCCTAAACCGCCGCAATTATAATAAACTTATTAACCCCTAAACCGCCGCTCCCGGACCCCGCCGCAAGCTATACTAAATATGTTAACCCCTAAACCGCCGCTCCCGGTGCCCACCGCAACTATAATATATGCATTAACCCCTAAACCGCCGCTCCCGGACCCCGCCGCCACCTACATTATACCTATAACCCCTATCCTGCCCTCCCTATACCGCCGCCCTGTATAATAAATTTATTAACCCCTATCCTGCGGATCCCGGACCTCGCCGCAACTAAATAAATAGTTTAACCCCTGAACCGCCGCTCCCGGACCCCGCTGCAACCTATATTAAACTTATTAGGTGTTAGGTGTAATTGTAACTTAGGCTAGTTTTTATTTTACAGGTAAATTTCTCTTTATTTTAGCTAGGTAGCTATTAAATAGTTAATAACTATTTAATAGCTATTGTACCTAGTTAAAATAAATTGAAAGATGCCTGTAAAATAAAAATAAATCCTAAGATAGCTACAATATAATTATTATTTATATTGTAGCTATATTAGGGTTTATTTTAAAGGTAAGTATTTAGTTTTAAATAGGATTAATTTAGTTAATAAGAGAGATATTATTTAGATTTATTTAATTAATATTTAAGTTAGGGGGGTGTTAGGGTTAGTGTTAGACTTAGGTTTAGGGGTTAATAATTTTATTACAGTAGCGGCGGTGTAGTGGGGGGCAGGATAGGGGTTAATAAATGTATTATAGGTGGCGAAAGTGTAGGGGGGAGGGATAGGGGTTACTAAGTTTAATATAGGTTGCGGCGGGGTCCGGAGTGGCAGTTTAGGGGTTAAACTATTTATTTAGTTGCGGCGGGGTCCGGGATCAGCAGGATAGGGGTTAACAACTTTATTATAGAGGGCGGCGGTATAGGGGGGGCAGGATAGGGGTTACTAGGTATAATGTAGGTGGCGGCGGGGTCCGGGAGCGGCGGTTTAGGGGTTAATAACTTTACTGAGTTGCGGAGGGCTCCGGGGGTGCCGGTCTAGAGGGTAGAACAGTGTAGCTAGTGTGGGTGCTTAGAGACAGGCTAGCAAGAAAGCTGTAAAAAAGCCGAAGAGCAGCGAGATCGGATGAGTGATAACTATCACAATCTGCTGCTCATCGCCCGTACTTGGTGCGCTGCTTTTTGACAGCTTTTTTTGATAACTTAGGCGAAATTTTGCCGGTCTGCGGGGGCGATGGTAGGCGAGCTTAGGCGGGCGTATTGAACCGGCGAAGGCAAGTAAAGTAGACGGCTTGATAACTACCCCCCTCTGTGTCATCTTATTTTGATGGAATATGGAGATAACGTTTGTGACATAAAAATATCATCTAATCAATGCACACAGTGGGACTTTATACAATTTCAGCCCTTTACAGCAAATTTTTTGCTACCACAGAGTAAATACAACCATGTATTAGGGGAAAGGGTTAGTGCACATATAATGGTGTCTCGTTGGTATGAGTGTTTTTGTTTTTTTGTTATTTTTGCAGAAGTCAGAAGCTCCAGTCCTTACCAAGTTTTTTTTTTTTTAAGCAATTCTATTACTGCAGCTAGACTGATATATTGGGGCCGGTTTATCACGGCCCGAATGGGGCCGTATACCCCTGCTTCTGCGCAAGTCTTCAGGCTCACCAGAAACAGGAGTTAAGAAGAAGCAGTCTTAAGACCGCTGCTCCTTAACTCGTACACCTCCTCTGAGGCTATAGACATCCGCCCGATTGAATACGATCAGGTTGATTGACACCCCCTGCTATCGGCTGATTGGCCGCAAATCTACAGGGGGCGGTTTTGCACAAGCAATTCACCAGAACTGCTTGTGCAATTTATCAATGTCTGGCAGACATGATAGATATAATCGCTACAGCAGATCATGTCCGCCAGACATTGATAAATCTGCCCCTTTGGCTTTTGGTATTGTCTGATTTTACATTACATGATTTTAGTGTTTTCAAGAGCTCAATTGCATGTTATTGTTCTGAAAACCAGAACTGAAGACAACTGCTTCAGAACAAGTAACGGAAAAAAAAGACATTAAGCAGCAAGTAGACTCAGTGGGGCCTATCTATCAAGCGCAGAATGGAGCTTGATGCCCCGTGTTTCTGGCGAGAATGCAGGCTTGCCAGAAACAGCAGTTATGAAGTAGCGGTCTAAAGACCGCTGCTTCATAACCTATCCACCTGCTCTGAGCAGGCGGACAGACTGCCGCAATTCAACCCGATCGAGTATGATCGGGTTGATTGACACCTCCCTGCTGGCGGCCGTTTGGCCGCGATTCTGCAGAGGGCGGCATTGCACCAGCAGCTCTTGTGAGCTGCTGGTGCAATGCTGAATACGGAGAGTGTATTGCTCGCCGTATTCAGCGAGGTCTAGCGGACCTGATCCGCACTGTCGAATCAGGTCCGCCAGACTTTGATAAATATAGGCCAGTAAGGCAGCTGAGAATATACACTTCAACAAGGGATTTATTATTTTTAGCAGCATACAATATTAACACTTGTGCATGCGCTTGTTCTTTTCTCTTAGGATTTACCCTTAGATCTGTGCATTCTGTCAGCAAGATTACATATCACGATGTGGTCTTTTTGCAATCAATTTCCATTGCACAGGTATTACACAACTTGAAAAATTGCGACTGAACGCACACATTCGCCTTTTACGCAACAATCCTTTCTGCAACTTGAAGAGCTGTAGTTAATGCTTTTCTGCAACAAAAAAGTTTCACAAAACACTTCAAAAATACATTACAAAGTTTAGTTACACTCATATTAACACTGTCTAATAAAAGTTATAAAAAAAAATATTGCACACAAAAGTTATAAGGGCTCATAGACACGAGATCTTGGATGTTAGAAAAAAAAAGTAGACAAAGAGATTTTACATTGACATACATACACATACATAGGGGGGTAGTTATCAAGCCGTCAACTTTTCTGCCTTCGCCGGCCCAATACGCCCGCCTAAGCTCGCCTCACATCGCCGCCGCGGACCTGAAAAAATATGCCTAAGTTATCAAAAAAAGCTGTCAAAAAGCCGTGGGGCGATGAGCAGCGGACTGTGAGCGTTATCACTCATCCGATCTCGCTGCTCTTCGGCTGTTTGACAGCTTTCTTGCTAGCCTGTCACTAAGCACCCACACTAAACTGCACTGTTCTACCCCCTATACCGGCGCCCCCGGAGCCCCCCGCAACTAAATAAAGTTACTAACCCCTAAACTGCCACTCCTAGACCCCGCCGCAACTTTTAAAAATATATTAACCCCTAAACTGCCGCTCCTAGACCCTGCCGCAACTATTAAAAATGTATTAACCCCTAAACCGCCGCTCCTAGACCCCGCCGCAAGTCTTATATATGTATAAACCCCTAAACCGCCGCTCCCGGACCCCGCCGCCACCTACATTATACCTATAACCCCTATCCTGCCCTCCCTATACCGCCGCCCTCTATAATAAATTTATTAACCCCTATCCTGCGGATCCCGGACCTCGCCGCAACTAAATAAATAGTTTAACCCCTGAACCGCCGCTCCCGGACCCCGCTGCAACCTATATTAAACTTATTAACCCCTATCTACCCCCCCTACACCGTTGCCACCTATAATAAATTTATTACCCCTATTCTGCCCCCCCAACACCGCCGCCACTGTAATAAAATTATTAACACCTAAACCTAAGTCTAACACTAACCCTAACACCCCCCTAACTTAAATATTAATTAAAAAAATCTAAATAATATTTCTCTTATTAACTAAATTAATCCTATTTAAAACTAAATACTTACCTTTAAAATAAACCCTAATATAGCTACAATATAAATAATAATTATATTGTAGCTATCTTAGAATTTATTTTTATTTTACAGGCATCTTTCAATTTATTTTAACTAGTTACAATAGCTATTAAATAGTTATTAACTATTTAATAGCTACCTAGCTAAAATAAAGAGAAATTTACCCGTAAAATAAAAACTAACCTAAGTTACAATTAAATCTAACACTACACTATCATTAAATTAAATAAATTAACTACAAATAACTACAATTAAATACAATTACATAAACTAACTAAAGTACAAAAAATAAAAAAAGCTAAGTTACAAAAAATAAAAAAAATAAGTTACAAACATTTAAAAAATATTACAACAATTTTAAACTACTTACACCTAATCTAAGCCCCCTAATAAAATAACAAAGCCCCCCAAAATAAAAAAATGCCCTACCCTATTCTAAATTAAAAAAGTTCAAAGCTCTTTTACCTTACCAGCCCTTAAAAGGGCTTTTTTGCGGGGCATGCCCCAAAGAATTCTGCTCTTTTGCCTGTAAAAGAAAAATACAACCCCCCCAACATTAAAACCCATCACCCACATACCCCTAATCTAACCCAAACCCCCCTTAAATAAACCTAACACTACCCCCCTGAAGATCATCCTACCTTGAGTCGTCTTCAGCCAGCCGACCCACCGATGGAACTGAAGAGGAGATCCGGAGCGGCAGAAGTCATCATCCAAGGCGCACTGAAGAAGTCTTCCATCCGATGAAGTCATCATCCAGGCGGCGCTGAAGAAGTCTTCTATCCGGGCGATGTCATCTTCCAAGCGGCGTCTTCAATCTTCTTTCTTCAGGATCCATCTTCATCCCGCCGACGCGGAACATCCTTCTTCCCCGACGGACTAACGACGAATGAAGGCTCCTTTAAGGGACGTCATCCAAGATGGCGTCCCTTCAATTCCGATTGGCTGATAGGATTCTATCAGCCAATCAGAATTGAAGGGACGCCTTCATCTTGGATGACGTCCCTTAAAAGAATCAGCCAATCAGATTTTTCCTACCTTAATTCCGATTGGCTGATAGAATCCTATCAGCCAATCGGAATTGAAGGGACGCCTTCATCTTGGATGACGTCCCTTAAAGGAGCCTTCATTCGTCGTTAGTCCGTCGGGGAAGAAGGATGTTCCGCATCAGCGGGATGAAGATGGATCCTGAAGAAAGAAGATTGAAGACGCCACTTGGAAGATGACATCGCCCGGATGGAAGACTTCTTCAGCGCCGCCTGGATGATGACTTCATCAGATAGAAGACTTCTTCAGCGCGCCTTGGATGATGACTTCTGCCGCTCCGGATCTCCTCTTCGGTTCCATCGGTGGGTCGGTTGGCTGAAGACGACTCAAGGTAGGATGATCTTCAGGGGGGTAGTGTTAGGTTTATTTAAGGGGGGTTTGGGTTAGATTAGGGGTATGTGGGTGGTGGGTTTTAATGTTGGGGGGGTTGTATTATTCTTTTACAGGCAAAAGAACAGAATTCTTTGGGGCATGCCCCGCAAAAGGCCCTTTTAAGGGCTGGTAAGGTAAAAGAGCTTAAAATTGTTGTAATATTTTTTAAATGTTTGTAACTTATTTTTTTTTATTTTTTGTAACTTAGCTTTTTTATTTTTTGTACTTTAGTTAGTTTATGTAATTGTATTTAATTGTAGTTATTTGTAGTTAATTTATTTAATTAATTTAATGATAGTGTAGTGTTAGGTTTAATTGTAACTTAGGTTAGGATTTATTTTACAGGTAATTTTGTATTTCTTTTAGCTAGGTAGTTATTAAATAGTTAATAACTATTTAATAACAATTCTAACTAGCTAAAATAAATACAAAGTTACCTGTAAAATAAATATAAACCCTAAAATAGCTACAATGTAATTATTAATTACATTGTAGCTATCTTAGGGTTTACTTTACAGGTAAGTATTTAGTTTTAAATAGGAATAATTAATTTAATGATAGTGTAGTGTTAGGTGTAATTGTAACTTAGGCTAGTTTTTATTTTACAGGTAAATTTCTCTTTATTTTAGCTAGGTAGCTATTAAATAGTTAATAACTATTTAATAGCTATTGTACCTAGTTAAAATAAATTGAAAGATGCCTGTAAAATAAAAATAATTCCTAAGATAGCTACAATATAATTATTATTTATATTGTAGCTATATTAGGGTTTATTTTAAAGGTAAGTATTTAGTTTTAAATAGGATTAATTTAGTTAATACGAGAGATATTATTTAGATTTATTTAATTAATATTTAAGTTAGGGGGGTGTTAGGGTTAGTGTTAGACTTAGGTTTAGGGGTTAATAATTTTATTACAGTGGCGGCGGTGTAGTGGGGGGCAGGATAGGGGTTAATAAATTTATTATAGGTGGCGAAGGTGTAGGGGGGGCAGGATAGGGGTTAATAAGTTTAATATAGGTTGCGGCGGGGTCCGGAGTGGCAGTTTAGGGGTTAAACTATTTATTTAGTTGCGGCGGGGTCCGGGTTCAGCAGGATAGGGGTTAACATCTTTATTATAGAGGGTGGCGGTATAGGGGGGGCAGGATAGGGGTTACTAGGTATAATGTAGGTGGCGGCGGGGTCCAGGAGCGGCGGTTTAGGGGTTAATACATTTATAAGAGTTGCGGCGGGGTGTAGGAGCAGCGGTTTAGGGGTTAATAACTTTACTGAGTTGCGGGGGGCTCCGGGGGTGCCGGTCTAGGGGGTAGAACAGTGTAGCTAGTGTGGGTGCTTAGAGACAGGCTAGCAAGAAAGCTGTAAAAAAGCCGAAGAGCAGCGAGATCGGATGAGTGATAACTATCACAATCTGCTGCTCATCGCCCCGTACTTGGTGCGAGGCTTTTTGACAGCTTTTTTTGATAACTTAGGCAAAATTTTGCAGGTCTGCAGCGGCGATGGTAGGCGAGCTTAGGCGGGCGTATTGAACCGGCGAAGGCAGGTAAAGTAGACGGCTTGATAACTACCCCCTCTGTGTCATCTTATTTTGATGGAATATGGAGATAACGTTTGTGACATAAAAATATCATCTAATCAATGCACACAGTGGGACTTTATACAATTTCAGCCCTTTACAGCAATTTTTTTGCTACCACAGAGTAAATACAACCATGTATTAGGGGAAAGGGTTAGTGCACATATAATGGTGTCTCGTTGGTATGAGTGTTTTTGTTTTTTTGTTATTTTTGCAGAAGTCAGAAGCTCCAGTCCTTACCAAGTTTTTTTTTTTTTAAGCAATTCTATTACTGCAGCTAGACTGATATATTGGGGCCGGTTTATCACGGCCCGAATGGGGCCGTATACCCCTGCTTCTGCGCAAGTCTTCAGGCTCACCAGAAACAGGAGTTAAGAAGAAGCAGTCTTAAGACCGCTGCTCCTTAACACATACGCCTCCTCTGAGGCTACAGGCATCCGCCAGATTGAATACGATCAGGTTGATTGACACCCCCTGCTATCGGCTGATTGGCCGCAAATCTACAGGGGGCGGCTTTGCACAAGCAATTCACCAGAACTGCTTGTGCAATTTATCAATGTCTGGCAGACATGATAGATATAATCGCTACAGCAGATCATGTCCGCCAGACATTGATAAATCTGCCCCTTTGGCTTTTGGTATTGTCTGATTTTACATTACATGATTTTAGTGTTTTCAAGAGCTCAATTGCATGTTCTTGTTCTGAAAACCAGAACTGAAGACAACTGCTTCAGAACAAGTAACGGAAAAAAAAGACATTAAGCAGCAAGTAGACTCAGTGGGGCCTATCTATCAAGCGCCGAATGGAGCTTGATGCCCCGTGTTTCTGGCGAGAATGCAGGCTTGCCAGAAACAGCAGTTATGAAGTAGCGGTCTAAAGACCGCTGCTTCATAACCTATCCACCTGCTCTGAGCAGGCGGACAGACTGCCACAATTCAACCCGATCGAGTATGATCGGGTTGATTGACACCTCCCTGCTGGTGGCCGTTTGGCCGCGATTCTGCAGAGGGCGGCATTGCACCAGCAGCTCTTGTGAGCTGCTGGTGCAATGCTGAATACGGAGAGTGTATTGCTCGCCGTATTCAGCGAGGTCTAGCGGACCTGATCCGCACTGTCGAATCAGGTCCGCCAGACTTTGATAAATATAGGCCAGTAAGGCAGCTGAGAATATACACTTCAACAAGGGATTTATTATTTTTAGCAGCATACAATATTAACACTTGTGCATGTGCTTGTTCTTTTCTCTTAGGATTTACCCTTAGATCTGTGCATTCTGTCAGCATTCTGTCAGCAAGATTACATGTAGGGCATTATGAGTTTTCCGCTCACAATGTGGTTTTTTTGCAATCAATTTCCATTGCACAGGTATTACACAACTTGAAAAATTGCGACTGAACGCACACATTCGCCTTTTACGCAACAACCCTTTCTGCAACTTGAAGAGCTGTAGTTAATGCTTTTCTGCAACAAAAAAGTTTCACAAAACACTTCAAAAATACATTTCAAAGTTATTTACACTCATAATAACAGTCTAATAAAAGTTATAAAAAAAATATTGCACACAAAAGTTATAAGGGCTCATAGACACGAGATCTCGGATGTTAGAAAAAAAAAGTAGACAAAGAGATTTTACATTGACATACATACACATACATAGGGGGGTAGTTATCAAGCCGTCAACTTTTCTGCCTTCGCCGGCCCAATACGCCCGCCTAAGCTCGCCTCACATCACCGCCGCGGACCTGAAAAAATACGCCTAAGTTATCAAAAAAAGCTGTCAAAAAGCCGCGGGGCGATGAGCAGCGGACTGTGAGTTATCACTCATCCGATCTCGCTGCTCTTCGGCTGTTTGACAGCTTTCTTGCTAGCCTGTCACTAAGAACCCACACTAAACTGCACTGTTCTACCCCCTATACCGGCGCCCCCGGAGCCCCCCGCAACTAAATAAAGTTACTAACCCCTAAACTGCCACTCCTAGACCCCGCCGCAACTATTAAAAATGTATTAACCCCTAAACCGCCGCTCCTAGACCCTGCCGCAACTATTAAAAATGTATTAACCCCTAAACCGCCGCTCCTAGACCCCGCCGCAAGTCTTATAAATGTATTAACCCCTAAACCGCCACTCCCGGACACCGCTGCCACCTACATTATACCTAGCAACCCCTATCCTGCCCCCCCTATACTGCCGCCCTCTGTAATAAAGTTATTAACCCCTATCCTGCTGATCCCGCACCTCGCCGCAAATAAAAAATTGTTTAACCCCTAAACCGCCGCTCCCTGAACCCGCCGCAACCTATATTAAATTTATTAACCCCTATCCTGCCCCCCTACACCTATAATAAATTTATTAACCCCTATCCTGCCCCCCACTACACCGCCGCCACTGTAATAAAATTATTAACCCCTAAACCTAAGTCTAACACTAACCCTAACACCCCCCTAACTTAAATATTAATTAAATACATCTAAATCATATTTATATTATTAACTAAGTTAATCCTATTTAAAACTAAATACTTACCTATAAAATAAACCCTAATATAGCAACAATATAAATAATAATTATATTGTAGCTATCTTAGGATTTATTTTTATTTTACAGGTACCTTTCAATTTATTTTAACTAGGTACAATAGCTATTAAATAGTTATTAACTATTTAATAGTTTACCTATCTAAAATAAAGAGAAATTAACCTGTAAAATAAAAACTAACCTAAGTTACAATTACACCTAACACTACACTATACTTTAATAAATTATTCCTATTTAAAACTAAATACTTACCTGTAAAATAAACCCTAATATAGCTACAATATAATTAATAATTACATTGTAGCTATCTTAGGATTTATATTTATTTTACAGGTAACTGTATTTATTTTAGCTAGTTAGAATAGTTATTAAATAGTTATTAACTATTTAATAACTACCTAGCTAAAAGAAATACAAAATTACCTGTAAAATAAATCCTAACCTAAGTTACAATTAAACCTAACACTACACTATCATTAAATTAATTAATTAAACTACCTACAAATAACTACAATTAAATACAATTACATAAACTAACTAAAGTACAAAAAATAAAAAAGCTAAGTTACAAAAATTAAAAAATAAAAGTTACAAACATTTAAAAACATATTACAACAATTTTAAGCTACTTAAACCTAATCTTAGCCCCCTAATAAAATAACAAACCCCCCCAAAATAAAAAAATGCCCTACCCTATTCTACATTAAAAAGTAAACAGCTCTTTTGCCTTACCAGCCCTTAAAAGGGCCTTTTGTGGGGGCATGCCCCAAAGTTCAGCTCTTTTGCCTGTAAAAGAAAAATACAACCCCCCCAACATTAAAACCCACCACCCACATACCCCTAATCTAACCCAAACCCCCCTTAAAATAACCTAACACTAATCCCCTGAAGATCATCCTACCTTTAGTTGTCTTCACTCAGCCGAGCCACCGATGGAACTGAAGAGGACATCCGGACCGGCAGAAGTTATCCTCCAAGGGGCGCTGAAGAAATCTTCCATCCGATGAAGTGATCCTCCAAGCGGCGCTGAAGAAATCTTCCATCCGGGCGAGGTCATCTTCCAAGAGGCGCTGAAGAAGTCTTCTATCCGGGCGAGGTCATCGTCGAAGCCGGGTCTTGAATCTTCATCCCGCCGACGCGGAACATCCTCCTTTCCCGACGAACTACCGACGAATGAAGGCTCCTTTAAGGGACGTCATCCATGATGGCGTCCCTTCAATTCCGATTGGCTGATAGGATTCTATCAGCCAATCGGAATTAAGGTAGGAAAAATCTGATTGGCTGATGGAATCAGCCAATCAGATTCAAGTTCAATCCGATTGGCTGATCGGAACAGCCAATAGAATGCAAGCTCAATCTGATTGGCTGATTCCATCAGCCAATCGGATTGAACTTGAATCTGATTGGCTGATTCCATCAGCCAATCAGATTTTTCCTACCTTAATTCCGATTGGCTGATAGAATCCTATCAGCCAATCGGAATTGAAGGGACGCCATCTTGGATGACGTCCCTTAAAGGAGCCTTCATTCGTCGGTAGTTCGTCGGGAAAGGAGGATGTTCCACGTCGGCGGGATGAAGAGTCAAGACCCGGCTTCGATGATGACCTCGCCCGGATAGAAGACTTCTTCAGCGCCTCTTGGAAGATGACCTCGCCTGGATGGAAGATTTCTTCAGCGCCGCTTGGAGGATCACTTCATCGGATGGAAGATTTCTTCAGCGCCCCTTGGAGGATAACTTCTGCCGGTCCGGATGTCCTCTTCAGTTCCATCGGTGGCTCGGCTGAGTGAAGACAACTAAAGGTAGGATGATCTTCAGGGGATTAGTGTTAGGTTATTTTAAGGGGCTTTGGGTTAGATTAGGGGTGTGTGGGTGGTGGGTTTTAATGTTGGGGGGGGTTGTATTTTTCTTTTACAGGCAAAAAAGCTGAACTTTGGGGCATGCCCCCACAAAAGGCCCTTTTAAGGGCTGGTAAGGCAAAAGAGCTGTTTACTTTTTAATGTAGAATAGGGTAGGGCATTTTTTTATTTTGGGGGGGTTTGTTATTTTATTAGGGGGCTTAGATTAGGTGTAAGTAGCTTAAAATTGTTGTAATATGTTTTTAAATGTTTGTAACTTTTATTTTTTATTTTTTGTAACTTAGCTTTTTTTATTTTTTGTACTTTAGTTAGTTTATGTAATTGTATTTAATTGTAGTTATTTGTAGGTAGTTTAATTAATTAATTTAATGATAGTGTAGTGTTAGGTTTAATTGTAACTTAGGTTAGGATTTATTTTACAGGTAATTTTGTATTTCTTTTAGCTAGGTAGTTATTAAATAGTTAATAACTATTTAATAACTATTCTAACTAGCTAAAATAAATACAAAGTTACCTGTAAAATAAATATAAATCCTAAGATAGCTACAATGTAATTATTAATTATATTGTAGCTATATTAGGGTTTATTTTACAGGTAAGTATTTAGTTTTAAATAGGAATAATTTATTAAAGTATAGTGTAGTGTTAGGTGTAATTGTAACTTAGGTTAGTTTTTATTTTACAGGTTAATTTCTCTTTATTTTAGCTAGGTAAGCTATTAAATAGTTAATAACTATTTAATAGCTATTGTACCTAGTTAAAATAAATTGAAAGGTACCTGTAAAATAAAAATAAATCCTAAGATAGCTACAATATAATTATTATTTATATTGTAGCTATATTAGGGTTTAATTTATAGGTAAGTATTTAGTTTTAAATAGGATTAACTTAGTTAATAATATAAATATGATTTAGATGTATTTAATTAATATATAAGTTAGGGGGGTGTTAGGGTTAGTGTTAGACTTAGGTTTAGGGGTTAATAATTTTATTACAGTGGCGGCGGTGTAGTGGGGGGCAGGATAGGGGTTAATAAATTTATTATAAGTGCCGACGGTGTAGGGGGGGCAGGATAGGGGTTAATAAATTTAAGATAGGTTGCGGCGGGTTCAGGGAGCGGCGGTTTAGGGGTTAAACTATTTATTTATTTGCGGCGAGGTGCGGGATCAGCAGGATAGGGGTTAATAACTTTATTACAGAGGGCGGCGGTATAGGGGGGGCAGGATAGGGGTTAATAGGTATAATGTAGGTGGCGGTGGGCTCCGGGAGCGGCGGTTTAGGGGTTAAGACATTTATTATAGTTGCGGTGGGCTCCGGGAGCGGCGGTTTAGGGGGTAATAACTTTATTTAGTTGCGGCGGTGTAAGGGGGCAGATTAGGGGTGTTTAGACTCGGGGTACATGTTAGGGTGTTAGGTGTAGACAGCTCCCATAGGAATCAATGGGATATCTGGCAGCAGAGAACTTGTACTTTCGCTATGGTCAGACTCCCATTGATTCCTATGGGATCCGCCGCCTCCAGGCTGGCGGATTGAAAACCAGGTACGCTGGGCCGTAAAAGTGCTGAGCGTACCTGCTAGTTTTTTGATAACTAGCAAAAGTAGTGAGATTGTGCCGCACTTGTGTGCGGAACATCTGGAGTGACGTAAGAATCGATCTGTGTCGGACGGAGTCCGGCGGATCGAAGCTTACGTCACAAAATTCTACTTTTGCCGGTCTGAAGCCTTTGATAACTAAGGCGAATCAGCCTCGCCACAAATACGCTGCGGAATTCCAGCGTATTTGAGGTTGACGGCTTGATAACTAGGCCCCATAGAGAAACATGCATTTATATGTATAGAGATATGTTTAACTATGGAGATAATGAAACGATTTTACATTACAATCTTATGCACATTAAACAATATCGCAGGGATTTTAAAACATATCCCGAGATATCTAGACATATATAAATATATTCATATACATATCTCACAATAAATAGATATATAAGTCCAAATATCATCAATTATATAGAGAAATATTCATTTAGAAATAAACAGAACATATTCCGTTGCAAAAACATTTTCGCAATGTGAAATATTGACAATTTTATGTACACATTTTAAGGAGAATACATCATGGGCTTTTCACAACATATTTGTTTTTTTTAATTTTATTTCTATTTGTCTTCTCCATTGACGACTATGGGGAATACATGAAAGTGCATGCAATTTCGTGGCTTAATGCGAGCGCAACATACTGTAAGTTATTTTGCAACTTGTAATACCTGCACAACCCGAAAATGCGAAAAAGCCATAAGGCGCACTGTGTTTTTGCAACTGGTTTGCAGTACAACTTGTAATCTTGTCCTGTGTTAGTTGTGACATTTTAGCTCTATGCTATACCTTGGGTTATGCTCATCTACTATACGCTATTCTATTACTCTGTATGTATGAGAGTGAGTTTGTGCCAAGCTTCAAGTTGTGATTGTCTGCTTGTTTGTAAAGCTTTTATTATTCTGGAGTTAGCTACACTTTTGTAAAAAGTGCAAAAGTGCACCAGTTCAAGACTGGAACTAAATCAGATTGTTGTTACTCTCTTTCAGCAAGATTACAATTGTTGCAGTATGGCTATACCTCTGACAAATTAGCCATTGCGTGCAGAATATGCAGGTCTGTCGTATTACAAGTCACGGCGGTACAGATATACCACTAGCATTTTAGCCTTTACGCAACTCTCCATTATCATTGTGCCTGTATTACAGGAAGTGCGGTCCGGCTATAATGCTAGCGTTATAGCTTATACCGCTACAATCCATTCCGCTATCTGAGACCAGTAGTTATGGATTTTACGAAACAAAAATGTTTCACAAAACTCATAACAAAAATGTTACAAAGTACACTAACACCCATAAACTACCTATTAACCCCTAAACCGCCATCCCCAGCATCGCAAATACTATATAAAACCTATTAACCCATAAACCACTGCCCACCCACATCGCCAAAACGAAAGTATTAATCCATAAACTGCCTACCACCCGCATCACAAATACTATAATAAACCTATTAACCCCTAAACTGCCACCCCCACATCGCTACTACTATAATAAAAACCTAATAACCCCTAAACCGCTGCCCCCCCCCCCCCCCCACATTGCTACTACTATAATAAACCTAATAAACCCTAAGCCGCCGGCCCTCGACATCGCTACTTACTATATTAACCTATTAACCCCTAAACCGCCAGCCCCCACATTGCTAATACTAAACTAAAACTATTAACCCCTAAACCACCTAGCCCCCCACATTGCAACACTCTAAATTAAACTATTAACCCCTAATACTAACACCCCCCTAACTTTACATTAAACTTACAATATAACTACCTTAAAATAAATAAAAACTTACCTGTGAAATAAAAAAATAATAAGATTAAACTATAAATTAACCTAACATTACTTTTTAAAAAAAACTAAAACAAAATAAAAATAAAAAAACCTAAATTACAATATTAAAAAATCCTAACACTACGAAAAATAAAAAATAAAATAAAATTACAAAACAAAAACAAACACTAAAGTTACAAAAAATTTAAAAAAACTAACATTACAAAACAAAAACAAAACACAAAAATTATGAAAAATAAAAAACACTGATTACAAAATATAATAAACGAAATTATCCAAAATAATAAAAATTAAACCTAATCGAATACCCCTAACAATATAACAACAATAGCCCTTAAAAGGACCTTTTGTAGGGCATTGCCCCAAAGAAATCAGCTCTTTACCAAAAAAATTACAAAGTCCCCCCTAACCGTAAACCCCCCACCCTGAACAGCCAATAGGATTTAAAGGGACACTGAATCCAATTTTTTTCTTTCGTGATTCAGATAGAGCATAACATTTTAAGCAACTTTCTAATTTACTCCTATTATCAATTTTTTTTATTCTCTTGTTATCTTTATGTGAAATGCAAGAATGTAAGTTTAGATGCCGGCCCATTTTTGGTGAACAACCTGGGTTGTCCTTGCTGATTGGTGTATAAATTCATCCACCAATAAAAAAGTGCTGTCCAGAAGTCTGAACCAAGAAAAAAGCTTAGATGCCTTCTTTGTATAAATAAAGATATCAAGAGAATGAAGAAAAATTGATAATAGGAGTAAATTGGAAAGTTGCTTAAAATTGCATGCTCAATCTGAATCACAAAATAAATTATTTGGGTTCAATGTCCCTTTAAGCCACTCTCATCCTATTGGCTAATTTAAATATTTCAGCTAATATGAATGCAACGGTACCCCTATATAAAAGGGGTACCTTGCATTCAAGCTTCAGTGTGCGGCGGAGGATCACATAAAGAGGATCCACATCGCTGAAGACCACCGCCGCTAAAGAGGACCAGCGCTCCAGATCAGGACCAGCATTTCGGATCCACGCATCATCTGAAGACCGCTCTGCACCTCTCTGAAGAACATAGAAGATGGTGCCGCCCTGGAAGAAGTTCTTTGCTGCCTGGATGAAGACTCTGCTCCACCTGGTCTTCCAGACTTCAGGAAAGGTGAGTACATTTTCTGGGGATAGTGTTAGTTTTTTGGGGTTTTTTTTTTTTTTTTTTTTAGATTATGGCTTTTTTTATTTTAATGGGCACAAAAGAGCTGAATGCCCTTTAAAGGCCAATGCCCTTTAAAGGGCAATGCCCTTTAAAGGGCTTAGGTTTTTTTTAACTTTTAGGGGGGAAATTGTAATTTTTGTAGGTAAAAGAGCTATTTAACTCAGGGCAATGCCTTACAAAAGGCCATTTTAATGGCTATTGGTAGTTTATTGATATGTTAGGGGGTGTTTTTATTTTGGGGTGGCTTTTTTGTTTTCCTAGGGCTATTAGATTAGGTTTAATTTTTATTATTTTGGATAATTGTGTTTACTATTTTTTGTAATCTTAGTGTTTTTTTATTTTTCATAATTTTAGTGTTTTTTGGTAATGTTAGATTTTTTGATTTTTTTTTTGTAGTGTTAGGGTTTTTTTAATTTTGTGATTTGGTTTTTTTATTTTTAGTTTATTTTCTTAAAATAGTTATGTTAGGTTTAATTATAGTTTAATATTAGTTTTTTTATTTCACAGGTAAGTTTTTATTTATTTTAAAATAGTTATACTGTAAAATTTAATTTAAAGTATAGGGGATAGTTAGGTTTAGGGGTTAATAGTTTAATTTAGTGTGTAGCGATGTGGGGGATGGCGGTTTAGGGGTTAATGGTTTTATTATAGTAGTAGTAGCGATGTGGAAGGCCGACAGTTTATTATTATTATTATTATTGTTTATTTATAGAGCGCCAACAGATTCTGCAGCGCTATAAACATAGGCGTTATACAAGATAGTAATTATTGGGATCAAATGGGTAGAGGGCCCTGCCTAGAGTCGCACTGTTGTAGTCAACTCTTTTGAAGGTGATCTGCAAGCTGTTGGGCTCTTAGGCTTACATTCTAATGGAGTTCATGGCGGATAGCAATGGAGGAGAGGAACTGTTATTAGAAAAGGTTAGTGTAGGTTGTATGCATCCATGAACAAAAGAGTCTTTAGGGAGTGCTTGAAGCTTTCAAAACTAGGGGAGAGTCTTGTGGAGCAAGGCAGAGAGTTCCACAAGATGGGAGCCAGTCCTGAGAAGTCCTGTAAACGGGAATGTAAGGCGGTAACAAGAGAGGAGGAGAGTAGAAGGTCATGAGCAGAGCAAAGGGGATGGGAGGGAGAGTATCTGGAGACAAGGTCTGAGATATAGAGGGGAGCAGTGCAGTTGAGGGCTTTGGGCGCCATGTACTAAGGCATCAAAATTTTTGCACAGACCGTATTGAATGAACCCGCCGGCATTCGCACCATGCGGATAGAACTTCGTTACATGAATGTACTAAAAACCAAGCCATAAAATTTTGCATCTATTGTGTCTCGAAGACAATCAGATTATTGATAACTTTGAAGCTTCGTTCGGCGCGAAAGATTACAATTACTAAGCAGTCTGCGACCTAATTAGTTTAGTTCTTCACCCACGTGACCATCTAGGTGTCATAATCGTCAGACAAGCGGCAATGTCTGGCTGCTGACATGTATAAGAATGTGCATTTTCCCAGAAATCTTAGAATATTGTTTATTTACTTTTCGGTATTCACTTTGAGAAGATGGTTTGCTCCGGAGATTCAGCAACTTCTAAGAAGACTCGCAACCCTAATTTCTCTCATCAACAGAATGTTGTACTTGTTGATCTAGTACTCGAATATTATGACAATATTTATGGTAGTCGAGTCAAGCAAACCCCCGGCGCTCGTAAGAAGTTTATTTGGGAAAAAATTTGTGACGCTGTGAGTGCTCAAGGACCAACGAAAAAAGATATCAACTCCTGCAAAAAAAGGTTCAATGATATCAAGCGTCAAACTAAAGCCAAAATTGCCAAAGAAAAGCAATATGCACGTGATACTGGAGGCAGACAACCTTATGTCGCAGATTTGACAGACTTTGAAAGAAAAGTTTTACAGAGGCTTGGCACGGAGGTCATTGAGGGCATAACTGATGACTGTGATAGCGATATTCAAGGTAATTATAAATTAATCTCCAAATTAATATTTATATTGTTTAATTGTCTGCACCAAAAATGTGTCTCTTACATTAATGTTTTATAAAATTGTATTCTGTAACTGAATCATGATTGAAAAATGTTTGGTTTACTGTCCCTTTAAAATTTATAATTTGATTACTTCTCTGTGTATCTATTTCTTTAAAGTTCCACTGAACCAAAAATGATGCATTCATGATTCATAAAGAGAGCATGAAAAACATTTTCAAGTTTCGAATACGCTACAATTTTTTTTTCTATTGCTTTATTTATTTTAAAAAATAAGGCCTACATGGAAAGCACTTTTTTTAATTTTTTTATTTAGAAAGAGGATGCAATTGTAATCAACTGTATAATTTATTTTTATTATCTAATTTGCTTTATTTTCTTGATATTCTTTGTTGAAAAACATATATTGATATGCTCAGTAGCTGCTGATTGGTGGCTGCACATAGATGCCGCTTGTCATTGGCTCACCCATGTGCATTGCTATTTCTTCAACAAAGGATATCTAAATAATGAAGCAAATTAGATAATAGAAGTAAATTGGAATGTTTTTTAAAATTGTATTCTGTATTGGAATCATGAAAGAAAGATGGGTTTAGTGACCCTTTACTTAGTGGATTTCAAGTAAAGATAGGAAGAAAATTTAATAATAGGAGTAAATTTTACATTTGCTTAACATTGCACAAATTGCACCTAAAGTTTAAATTTTATTTAATGTATTAATTGAAATCTGTATTTACTATTTCATAGGTGGTTCTGTACGAGCATCGACCTCTACATCTGTCCATACCCCATCTACCTCTTCATCACAGCTACCACGTCCTTCGACATCACATCATGTGAATATAAGACAAGAAACACAACATGGGCAATATATACGCTCTGGAATTCCACCCTCAGCTGTGTGATGTCCATTTGTTGCTTCAGTGTTTCCTGGAGTACGGTGTCCTTAGTGAGCCACAATAGTGTGAAGAAAGTAGTTCCGGCAACGTTTCAGCTCTTAGCAGAGCCTTTGTCAAGCCTGTTACTTTCTTCTAAATGAGCTCCTTTATAGCTCTGTCTGTAATGTTAATCCAAAGGGGCGGTTTATTGCAATTAGTGAGATCCTTAATAGCTGAACCACCAATGTATTTAGTATAAACAAGACAAAATATGTATGTTTAAAACTGGATGGTTAGTTAGAACTATATGTATTGATAAGATACACATATCAAGAAGTATGGGACTCTTTTTTTCTCTAAGAAAAGGGTATATTTAATAGTACCTAATTTTTCTGAAGAAAATAAATGAAAGAGAGCCTTAAAGTACCTATAGGTGTAAAAACAAAGTGCAAACTTCAGTGTTCTAATAATAAGGCAGCTTATACTAAAGGCATTCATAATGTAAAATAGAAATATAATAATATAATAACATACATGTACATTGGCTGTTTATTTATATTTAAAAGAGACTTTTATATATACATACATAAATCCTTATCAACTGAATTATTTACTCACATATTTTATTTTTACAAGAATTTGGCAAAATAATTTAATATTAAATTTTGGCAAAAAAAAAATTTTAAAATTGATTTGGGTTGTTTATATATTTTTATGTTAAAAAAAATTTTTCTTATAAAATGATCTCTCTATAAAAAGTGTGTGTATATATATATATCTAACTTCTAAAAGCTTTAAGAATAAATATATATCTAAGAATCATAAAAATTGTTTATATTATTTGATTAAATTAGGCAGATATATAGGAACAGACTATTATTCTAAAAACCTAGTGGGATACAAATTATTACCTAAGGAAACATGATAGATCCTTTTCCAAATTTAGACCATTGGGGATTAGAGTGTTGACATTAAAAATCCACCTTGATTCCAATTGTAAAAGCATTTTTTCCATGTCTCCTCCCCTACCTTTATCCTTCACTTTCGCTATCCCTATGTAATTAAAATATGTGAGATTACCTCCGTTGCATGTCTTAAAGTGTTTTGCAACTGGGAGATCTTGGTTTCTCTCTTTGTCAGCATTTTCAATTGATGATAGATGCTCTTGTATGCCTTCTCTAAGGGGTCTTGACGACTCTCCTATATATTGACTCCCACATTTACATTGTATTAAATAAACAATATTTTATCAGTACATCTAATTAGCTCAGGAATTTTAAATTGTTTCCCTGTTGATGATGAGGTAAAACAAGTTGTTTTTTTGGAATATCTGCACGATTTACAAAGATTACAGGGATAAAATCCTCTTAAATCATTACCTTACAGGTCTTTATCTGATCTCTTTTTGGAATTACATACAGTGGGTGCTAATATACTCTTTAAATTATTTGTTTTTCTATACACAAAATGGGGGCAGTAAGATAACTGTTCACCTATACGATTATCTTGTTTCAAAATGTGCCAATGTTTGTGGAAGATGTTCTCAAGTAGTTTATGATTTGAATTGTATTTAGTTATATATGGGACTCTTAGATTAGTACATATCCTTGTCTCTTTTGATTTTGGTTGTAGGAGATCATCTCTATTGACATTCACTTTTTTCTGATCTCCTCTATTTTATCACTGTCATACCCTCTTTCTAAAAATTTATTTTTTAAAATTTCAGATTGTTGAATGAAATCCTCATCTTTACTGCAATTTTTCTTTATTTTTAACATTTGGCCTACTGGGATATTAGCCTTCCTATTAGTATGGTGACAGCTTGTAGAATGTATGAAGTTATTGCAGTCAACAGGTTTGAAAAATGTCTTTGTATGTATCTTATTGTTTTCAATCCGGATGTCTAAATCTAAAAACATGAGATGTTCCTGACTCATTTCCTTAGTGAATCTAATGTTTAGGTTGTTTAAATTCATTCTTTCAAAAATGTTGTTAAATGATGTGTCTGAGTAGTTCCATATTATCAAGACATTGTCTATGTATCTCTTATAGAGGACTAGGTTTGCCCCCACCTCAGTCTCCTTCCAGAAACTAGTTTCCCAGAAGCCCATGAATAGCCCATGAATAGATTTGCATAGCTGGGGGCAAACCTAGTCCCCATTGCTGTTCCACAGTACTCTAATCCCCAATGGTCTAAATTTGGAAATGGATCTATCATGTTTCCTTAGGTAATAATTTGTACTAGGTTTTTAGAATAATAGTCTGTTCCAATATAACTGCCTAATTTAATCAAATAATATAAACAATTTTTTATGATTCTTAGATATATATTTATTCTTAAAGCTTTTAGAAGTTATATATATATATATACACACACACTTTTTATAGAAAGATCATTTTATAAGAATAACATTTTTTAACACAGAAAATATAAACAACCCAAATCAATTTTAAAAAATTTTTTTAGCCAAAATTTAATATTAAATTATTTTTGTCAAATTCTTGTAAAAATAAAATATGTGAGTAAATAATTCAGTTGATAAGGATTTATGTATGTATATATAAAAGTCTCTTTTAAATATAAATAAACAGCCAATGTACATGTATGTTATTATATTATTATATTTCTATTTTACATTATGAATGCCTTTAGTATAAGCTGCCTTATTATTAGAACACTGAAGTTTGCACTTTGTTTTTACACCTATAGGTACTTTAAGGTTCTCTTTCATTTATTCTCTTCTGAAAAATTAGGTACTATTAAATATACCCTTTTCGTCTTTTTTTTTTAAATATCTTTTTATTAACATGCCAATTCATGGTACTTAACATAAAATCATGGAAAAGAAACAGCAGAAGAAAAAAAAAATTGAACGCAAAAAGAAAAAAATACAAAAAGAAAATATCCATATCACATTCACAAATCCTATATAAAAAGGTATCCAAATAATGTTTCCTTACTAACATGATCGTCTGAACTACTCAAACTTTTGCATCAAAATAACCATCTCTTATCTAGTATACCAAGTCACTATGCTCTAAGTACCAAAATTGGGACTTTTTATAGTATACAACAAAACAAAAAACAAAAAAAAAACAAAAAAAAAAAACACACACACACACTAAAATGGAAAGGGAAAGGAGTAAGCCCTTACAAATTTAGAATATTACATTTTTCTGGACAACAGCTGTTTCCTCCTCGGCCACATATCTAATCCTGCCCTCCATTTTGTAGCTCTTCTAAAAATATGAAACCTGATTCTCGCAGGGGACACAAAATCTCTGCTTGTAATTCCACTGGTTGTAATCTAATGACATTCTTCCATTTTAAATAGAACTTCCTGGCATGCCTTTCATTATTAGGCTCTAAATTCATCTGTTCTATAATTAATTGATCAGTCATTTTTTTGACCAAATTCGGCTATAGTTGGATATTTCTTGGCTTTCCAGTGGCGAAAAATTAGTATCCGCGCAGTTTGTATAGCCGTGGTAATTAAAACGTATTCTTCTATTACAAAACGCTTATCAAATCTAAAGAAGAAAATACTCGCCGGGGTAAAAATCACCACTTGACTCACAACCCTATTTAACCAGAATGATATCTTCTCCCAAAATTGATGTATCTTCGGACAGAGCCATAAGCAATGGAGTATATCTGCCTGTGGAGATAAACAATGAAAGCAATTCCCTTTACGCTTCTTGTCCCATTTACCTAAGCAAGTTGGAGTGATAAATGCAAAATTTATCAGATAACTGTGTGATTCTTTCCAGGAGGTAAACTTATAGCCAGCCACAGCTATACTTTGGTTAATATTCTTGTCTAATAAATCTGGAACTAATTTTAGCCATCTGGTATAAAGTGAATCGAGGTGATTATTACCCATGTTTTTCATTATCAATCCATACCAGATTGATATGGAATGATAACCTGCACGGTACATCTGAATACCACTTCCTATTATCCCTAGTTGAAAATTACCGAAAAACTTTTGAAGTGAGTGATTATAGAAATGTTTAACCTGTAAGAACGCGAAGAGGTGGTGTTTTGGGATATCAAATTCTTCCTGTATCTGTATAAAGGATTTGAATAACCCTGACTCTTTCTCAATTAATTGCCCCAAATACACTATACCTTTCCTTTGCCATCTGTGAAAAATCCCATAACTTAGCCCTGGCACGAATTCCGGATGGCCCAGAATAGGGAGGAATTTAGAAAACCTGGTTAGTTTTAAGCTCTGAGCAAACCTTCTGCCAGGCTTTAACCACGTTGCTTATCACCTTAATATTTAATATCGAGGATGGCATTTTGTCCATAGACGTATGTAGAATAGCTTTTAACGTGAAAGGCTTTATTAGGCTACCCTCTATGTATATGAAAGAGAAATAATCTTTTTCTGTGATCCAATCAATTGCTATTTTTAACATTGTGACCTGATTGTATAGTTTAAGATTGGGAAGACCATATCCTCCGTATTCTTTATCAAGATATAAGATATTTTTTGAGTCTCACCCTTCCTCCATTCCATATAAAAGCTTTACAGTCTTTATCATATCTATTCAAATCCACCTTTTTAATGGGGATTAGTAAATTCTGAAGTATATACATCACCCGTGGAAATACAAATGTTTTCAACAACATAATTTTGGCCGATATCGAAATGGGCAATGGTCTCCATTTTTCCATCAGAAGACTAATTTCTTGAAAAGATTTAAGATGATTTAAAGTATACCATAACCCTGGTTTTAAGCTTAAATATAATCCAAGATATTTTATTTGTTCAACCTCTTGAAATGGGTGCTGGCCTATGTGACTTTTGGGCCGTATGATCCAAAGTAGTTCTGATTTTGAATAGTTTATTTTATACCCAGAAAAAGACCCAAATTTGTTAATTATTTCTAATAATATCGGTATATCCCGCACTGTTCTAGATAGAAAAAGTAGCAAGTCATTTGCGTATAGTGATAAGATTACATTATCATTTCCCAACTTAATTCCAGATAACATTTGTCTAAGTCTTACCGCTAATGGTTCTATCGAGAGGTTGAACAATAAGGGTGACAGGGGGCATCCTTGTCTGGTCCCTTTCTTTAACGTAATTTTAGGAGAAAATTGCCCGTTTATAAACAACGTGGAACATGGTGCCTTATAAATTAATTTAACAAAATTGAGAAAATTACCGCTAATACCAAAACGGGATAATGCCATGAATAGATGTTCCCATACTATAGCATCAAATGCTTTTTCAGCATCCCGCATTAAAAGGGCCAGGTCTACCTCCCCTGATTTGGTTCTACCATTGATTTTGTTCCAATACTGACTTAAGACTAATAACACTTTCCGTATATTCTTAGATGAATTCCTGCCTGGCATGAATCCCGTTTGGTCTATATGGATCAAATTGTTAATATATTTTTTCAATCTATCTGCTACTATTGCTGTAAGGAGCTTGTAATCATTGTTTAAAAGTGATATTGGCCTGTAGGCATTAGGATTTTCTGGGTCTTTGTCTTTTTTATGTATGAGAATGACTGTGGAAGCAGAAAAAAGGCTTGATTCTAATCAATTTTTAACAAAATAATGGTTAAATAGGTCTCTCAATGTTTCTCCTATTTCGTTTTTAAGTATTCGGTAAAATTCAGCAGGTAATTGGTCCGGTCCTGGAGCTTTATTTAATTTCACCTTCTCTATAGCTTTTAAAATTTCCAGTTCCGATATTGGTTGATTCAGATCTGCCCTTTCATCTACTGTTAATTGTGGGAGGGACACCTTTCTCCAAAATAGCTCTTTAGCTTTCTCATTGCAGGATCCTGCCTCATATATTTCTAAGTAGTGTTCATACATTATTCGACAGATCTCCTTAGGCGCTGTGTATCTTGTATCTCCTTTTTTAATACTAGTAATATTTTTCCTTCCTTCTTTCCCCCCTTTAGTTATTTTAGATAGGAATTTTGCTGACCTCCCATGGTAACTAGCGAAAAAGGCATTTGACCTCCTATCCTGTTTTACACTTTTTATTTTTAGGAATCCCTCTCTTTCTGTTTTAGCTTTAGTATAACTGGCCCACGTTACATTATTGGGACTATTAAGATATAGTTTATAACTATTTTTTAATTGGTTTGCCAATTGGATATCCCGCTCCCGTAATTTTTTTTTTCCATTTAACCAGGTGTGCTTTTATTTCACCCCATAGGACTGCTTTAGCAGCTTCCCAGAAAACCTCTATCTTCTTATAATAATTTGTGTTATCTATTTTATATTGGTTCCATTTATGAATTAAAAATCTATTAAACTCCATATCTACTACAAGGTATTTCAGGGAAAAAAAATTGTTAACTCCCATCTTCCGGTACCTGATATGGTCCAAGCTTAAACCAATTATCGCGTGGTCAGAAATAATTATGTCCTCTATTGTTGGATCTAATTCTAAGGACAACATGGGGTCATTGATAAGGAATAAATCTATACGGGACATTACCTTATGGGTTTTAGATACACATGAAAACTCTCTTACATCTGGATTCTTTATTCGCCATATATCATGAAGATTTAGTTTATTACGGAAAGTACCAAATAGTCTTTCTTCCGCTTTCCTACCTATAGCCTGCTTACCCAGTCTAGTTCTATCTATCACTGGAGTCGTTGTCATATTGAAATCCCCTGCGACAATCAGGTTCCCATTCAAATAGGGGGCGAGCTTTATATATGGTGTCCCAAAATATTGAATCTAACTCATTAGGGCCGTACACATTACAGATAACTATTGAAGTATCACCATATTCTAATTCAATTATAATAACCCCCCCCCCCCGGATCCCGTTCTTTAACTAAGATTTTACATTCGAGCTTTTTGGAGATTAAGATCGCTACTCCTCTCTTATGTTTAGGGCCAGGAGCCGCTATTACTTCTCCTACCTATTTACTTTTAATTTTAGCCATCTCTACCTCCTGTAGATGGGTCTCCTGTAATAGGGCGATGTCTGGATTCTTTTTTTTTAGTGTTTTTAAAATTAAAGACCTTTTGGTCGGGGAGGTTATTCCCCCCACGTTCCATGAAACTATGTTAAGCATTCTTTCTCCTGTGTCTTTCTACCCGTGCCATACCATACAGGACGAGGGAAAGGGAAAGGGGGGGTAAACAAAAAAAAAAAAAAAAACACATAACATACAAACACTCTCATTTAGCCTCCAACATGGATCTTCTAGTTTTATACATATAACTATTACTGATAACTCATCAAAGGTATGGCTTAATCTAACTTTTAGCTTCATCATAAAGTAACACATCACACAATACAATTTATCTTGTCTATATTGCTTAGGAAGAACAGCTGCAAGAAAAAAGGAAAAGTAAAACCCCACCATAACCATCTTAAAATATACTACTACAGGGTGCTAATAAAATCCCTTGCTTCCTGGGGTGATTTCAGGGTCACATTTTCATTATTTACTCTAAAACAGATTTTAGCTGGGTACATGAGCCTAGCCTGGATGCCTTTTTGGATTAACGTTGTGCAAAAAGGGGACATCTCTCTACGTTTCAGGGAGGTTTCGCTGGAAAAATCTTGGAATAACAAAATATTCTCATGTTGTATCATTATTGGTCTTTTTTGTTTGAATTGTCTCATAATTGTTACCTTATCTTGGAAGTTTAGATACTTCACCATAATGGGTCTAGGTCTGTTTATACCATTAGTGTCTACTCTAGGGGTACCCATCCTGTGTGCCCTTTCCACCAGAAACGATACCTCAGATGTTTGTAAACCTAGCAGTGCTGGTAAGTCTTTGGAGGCAAATTTAATTAAATCAGCATCTTGAGATTGACCCGACTCTGGATAGCCTATTATTTTTACATTATTTCTACGTGATCGATCCTCAAGATCCTCTATCTTTGCCTGCATGGTTTTAATGATATCATAGTGGACTTTATACCTATTTTCTTGCACACTCATCTGATCTTCCAGGTCTGATATTCTCGTTTCAACCTCCACTAGTCTACCAGAAAACTGCCTAACTTCTTCCGTGAGACCAGCTATTTCTGCTTTTATTGACGTAAGATGTGGCATTATTAAATCAGATATTTGTTGAACCAAATTTTGGGGATCAAAATTGCCCATCTGTAACCCTTGAACCTCCATACTTTGTTCTAAATCAGGGCTCTTTATTTTTTTATCTCGTTTCGGTGGCATTGCTGGCGATTTATTTTTAGACAATGTGACAAATCTTTCCATTCACAGAGGAAAAGATAGTGAAAAAAGAGGATAGGAGAACAAATTGCATGTAGTTGAACAAAACACAAACAAGTGAGAAAAAAAAAAAAGTGCAGTATTATGCGCACCTAGCTAGGTGGCGCATTGATCAGGCAGAGCAAATTTTGCTCTAAGCTAAGTGAATATAACACCTAGCAATTCACCCAAGTAATTAGTTACAAAGATATACCACAAGTTTAAGACCTCCCTAGTTCTCTACTGACAAACTCTGATATGGCTTGCTTACACAGTGTCCAACACCCTCTGCTGGAAGGAAGTAGAATTAATGTTACAAGGAAAAAAAAAAGTGCTGGAATAACAAAAGTAGCCCTCCAGTCACCTACATCCCCAATTATTTTTAAAGTATACTCAACAAAAACTGCAGCTTTAAATAAACCTCAACCACTATACAACTAGACTCCCAGCAATTTTTTCTTTGGGTTTAGTAAATACCCCTATTAGACAGTGGAGCTTAACAAGCTACTTATGTTATTTGTACAATTTGAGGATAGGAAAAAAAAGCACACAAAAAACAAACAAAAGTGTACTTAATGTAACTATCCCTTTAACAGTAATATAACATCAATGTCTCTAGGTCATTTATCTTAAGTCCCAATTATTTACTCAGCTTCTTCCAGCCGGATTTGCACCGCCAGTTGTGCCTAGCTTCACTCTGGCAGAAACTACACCTTGCTGTAAAACAGGGAATTAGATTTTTTCCTTCTTTTCTTTTCCTTTTTTTTTTTTTATCCCTCTTTTCCAGGCGCAACTATCCTCTGTTATAGTGCAGAGCCTCTTGAGTAAGTTCCAGGTGCTGGTCCACACCCCTAAACACTCTGGGGCCTAAACCAGCATTATCATCCCAATAGACTTTTCACCCCAGGTATTTCCTCTATCTAGCAGCAGTTTGTACGTTCACTCTATGTAAAAGTTCAGATGCTATTTAGATGTTAAATTTCCTTTTTATGCGTGTATAATTCCTTATTTTCTTCTTTTTCTCTCCTGATATGAAACTCCCTTATGCAATATCCCAAAAAGAAAAGGGCACCTCAGTCCAATGACGAAATTACAGAATTATCCTGACCCCAGACAATGTAAAGGTACTGTAGATCCACAAAAATAGCTCACAACAAACACATACCGCCCGGGTGGTGTAACTAATCCATTAATATGTCCGTTATGTTACATACAGTTTTTTTCCTCTGGTACATATTATAGTCATAGCTACCTGTTCGTTGCCGCTTCACCGTCGCCTTCCTTACCTGGCTCAGGGCGAGATACCTCCCGTACTTTACCAGGTGTGGAGTTGGACGAAATTATGAAGATGTTTCCGGCACTGTAGGAGCCTTCCTTCTTCTCAGGGACTTGTCTTCATGCTTCGCACTAACCTGGTTCCAGGACTGCGACTACTGATGACGTTGCACGGTGTACGTCTCTTCCGCTACACCACCCATCTCTGTGGCTGCCGTATGTGCTTGCGGCCAGTGCCTAACCGGCCTGTGTAGGCAATTGGGGCTTCCGGCAAACTTCTCCGACCTCTGTCTTCCCTGACCGGGATACTTCCTCTCGGCTATAGGGAGCTTGTTTGTGGGGAAGTGTGGTACTAGCTCTTCACACCTGAGCTGCTGAGCGTGCTACCTGTTGCACGCCCCTCCCACCGGAAACCTAAATATACCCTTTTCTTAGAGAAAAAAAAAAAGAGAGTCCCACACTTCTTGATATGTGTATCTTATCAATACAAATAGTTCTAACTAACCATCCGGTTTTAAACATACATATTTTGTCTTGTTTAATAAATACATTGGTGGTTCAGCTATTAAGGATCTCACTAATTGCAATAAACCGCCCCTTTGGATTAACATTACAGACAGAGCTATAAAAGGAGCTCATTTAGAAGAAAGTAACAGGCTTGACAAAGGCTCTGCTAAGAGCTGAAACGTTGCCGGAACTACTTTCTTCACCCTATTGTGGCTCACTAAGGACACCGTACTCCAGGAAACACTGAAGCAACAAACGGACATCACAAGATGAGGGTGGAATTCCAGAGCATGTAGGGGAGAGGAGCTCGGCGGCTTTCTTTACATCACACACAGAGGGTTCCCAGAGTTGTTTCATGCTGGCGGTATAACCGCTACACTGGATTACAAAAACACTTGGAGCTCCTGAACAAATTAAGGTACTGTTTCTCCACGGCTATAACCTGTGCAGGATTGCCATTTTACACCAATCCTAAAACTTTGAAATGGAATTGAGCATCATTGTTGCAGCTCATTGTTATTTTGCTTAAATAACCAGGATTCGTTTTCTCTCATTAGTACTGCTTTTTTGCTTCCTTAACCCTGTCTGCAGCAGAGGCTAAGTATTTTCAAGTGTCTTTAGAGGTCTTCACTCTACATAGATAGGTCACTTTCAGAGAATTACTCATTTTATATAATCAAGTTTTTATGCATTTATTTATGTACATTTAGTATTGCCTTTTTATATTTATCTCATATATTCATATATTTATTTCGCTTACAACTCTTTTAATACATTTAGTAAAGTCTAATGAAATTATATTTTAATATTCATTTCAATTGGCTGTTGTTTTTTTCTTGATCATTTACCTATCATTTGTTAAAAGATTTGTATTTATTTTTTATTTTTTTTCTTGATCATTTACCTATCATTTGTTAAAAGATTTTTTCATATGTATATGTACTTGTTTTTTTCACTTCAATATTCCTTTTGCTAGTTTGTAGGGAACTAGTATCCATCTGTGGTGCTGGTCCTTGCTGTTGGATTTATAGCGCAAGAAGTTTAATCTCTTTTCCAATATATACGCTCCACAACCAATACCAGCCACAGCCTATCGTCTGCTGATACTATTCCAGATGTAAGGAGCAGTACACCAGGTACAGCTGTTAGAAGAAGCTCTGGTATGTATTTTTAAACCACTTATATATACACCTTTAAATATTTTAATATAAATTATATATTAATCTTTAATTTATATTTCTTATTTTTACAGAGGTCCCTTGTTCTAGTTACAGCACCAGAGGTTAGATCTCAAAAAAGTGGAAGCCTAACTCCTGACCTAACACAGATGGCACAAGATCAGGATTTTGATATTCATGAGCCTTTAATAAACCCCTCTAATGATGATGAAAATCCAAATTCCCCACCTCATAATATAGTTCAAGAACAGGCAATTGAACCTTTGGAACATGCACAAGCTGAACCTATTGTCCAAGAGCAGGCACCTTTGGAAGATGCTGCTCTAAATGAAATGTTAAATCTTGCCAGAGGATATAGAGCAGACAGTAGACAGGTTCAGGATATTTTGTCTGGACATTTAGAAAGGTTTGACAATTACAACCAGCAACGGTTGGAACTGGACCATGAAATCTTTCAGTGGTAAAGAGAAATGGACAGGGAAAGGAACCAACATATAACCAGGGCCTTGGCAATAGCCAAAAATAACATGCAGATGGCTCAAACTACTATGCAATCTTTGTTAGATTTTATTAGAGATAGACATCAGTGCCAAGAGTCGCCAGATCCTAAAAGACAAAGGTTGCATTAGTGCAGTTTTTTGAAATTTTTAAGTTATTATTATTGTTTTTTGTTGATCCAGAATATATTTTTATTGTTATTTGTACATAGGTTTATTAAAGTTTATTCTTATTTGATTTCTTTTTCTTTTCTAAATTTACTTGGAATCATTTAAAGGTTTAAAATTAATTGGACACAAAGATAAATCTAATTGAACCAAATTTTAAATTTATTAAATCCGGATTTTTAACAAATATGAAACAAAAAGGCATTATAAAACAAGATATGAGGATCCTCCCGGCCGCTACAGTCATTTTTGGTTTTGAAATTCACTATTTTAACATACAAAAAATGACAATTTTAATGTCATCAAAGTGAAAATGAAAAAAACAAAAAAATAAATAAAAAGCAAATTAAATTAAAATGCAATCATTGCTTATCTGTTTTCCATAACATAACTTTTGTAGAGATTTTGAACCTGTGTATTTAAATTCTTGATACCATCCATTATTTGTTTAATTTCTTCACAAACAGAGGATTGCACTTGTGATACAACTTGTACCCCGGAATCTAGATAAGAAAACAAAAGGATTGTGAGACCATTTTTATAATAAAAATCGTTTGTTAATAAGCAATTATCAATAATGTATTACCATTTATATTAGAGGGGGTATTTTCCATAGCTGGACTTGTCTGTGTCGATTTAGAAACCATAGATATGTCCAAGTCATTATCAATATCAGAAATATTTTTTTCTCACTACTTGCATCTTTAAAATATATTTATAATTTGATGTATATATTTTTTATTGATTTGACTATAATATTTAATAATATAGTAAATTTAAAAATAATAAGCAATTACCTAGTTGCATTGAGGGTGAAGTTAATGACATCCTTTCAGGAGCATTATTTTCTTCATTGTCACTATCTATGAAAGATTATTTAAGAACACAATTACAAAAATTTGAATGTGAAAATTGTAATGGTACAAAATATAAGAAAAATACCTTCTGTAGAAGACAATTGTAATATTCTTCTGAACCTTTTTTTCTTCGTTTTCAACACTCTTTTATTGGTTTCTGTTAATAACAAAAAAAACTATTCATGAATAAATGTATCAGTTCTATAACTATAGATATTTAATCCATGGTTCCTTTTGTACCTTGAGGTGTATGTACGACAGTTAGGCGCCTGACACCTCCTTTCTGTGGGGACAATTGTCTGTCAAGAAAAGACAGTGGCAAGGGTGGGGATCTAGCCTCACTTCTAGGTGTCAAATTTAGAATAGGCCTTACATAACGTGGAGGAGGAGCACCACAAATTTCTTCTTATCTGAAATAGTGAATACAGATATACAAAACAAGATTAAAAAAAAAATTATTTTTCTATTATTATTATTTTGTTTTGTTGATCTATAAGATATTATTATAGTTATTTGTACATATGTTTTTTAAAGTTTCTAAATTTTTTAACATTTTATAAAATCAAGTTTAGACTTTTGCGTTTTTAGAATATTTATAGTGTTTAGATTTTTTAGAATTTTGAAAATTATTGTTATTTGTACATATGTTTTTTAAAGTTTATGATTTTTTTTACATTTTGTAAATTCAAGTTTACAGTTTTGAGTTTTTAGAATTTTTAGAGTGTTTAGATTTTTAAGAATTTTGTACATAACAATAATTTCCTATTAGAAATTAGAAAACCATCAATCATAATGTTAATAGATACCAGTAAGAACCAGTATGGACATGAAAGTGATCAATATGGTACACTTAAACCTAATTATTCTTTCATGTCTCATATTAATGATGAACTTATCATTTAATTTATCATTTAAAACAATAATAATTTTATCATGATTTTAAATTATAATTATTTTTTTTAACGGCAGGGATGTAAATTTGAAAAACAAGTACGTTTTAGTTTTTTTTTCTTTTTCAGTATTAGATTACCAATATATCACAAACAAATATTAATATAAAAACAATTTTATCAACTTACATGTCCTTAAAAGGCTCCTAATGGATTGGTAATATAGTGGTTCTCAACATTTAACATCACTGTAGCATCTCAAACATTGACGCTTGGTCCTTTTAATTTTTGATACACAATACATTCTGCGTATCATTTCATATATGGTTTTGTCCCTTTCATCTTGCATGACCCCTCGGACACCCCCTAAGCGTTTAGGAAAATATCGGTCCATAACATAGACTAGAATTATCATTTCCCCAGATGTGAAAGGTGTAATTCTCTTCATCCTCCCTGGTCGCATAGCAACTTTCTAGATTGGTGTGTCAAATCTCAAAATGTTCTAAATATCGCGTTATTCAGTGTTTCTATGCAACATTATTCTATATTTGCTAAATTGTTAGAATTATTTTGATACAATAATTGTAAAGTTGTACTATTTATTGTCAGTATAGATTTTTTTTAATTTTCGGATGTAACAGTAATATGTGAATAATAAGTAATGTTAAATGTAATTGAAGTTTTCTGTATATTTTTTTAGTGTAAGTTCAATATAGTTATCAATAGTGTAGTTTATGTTAGTTTGTAATGTAGGAGAGTCATGTAATTATAGATCATTATTATTATTTTGTTTATATAGTTATTGTGTAATATGTTGGTTTTAAATAAAAATTAACGTTTTATTAATAATCAATCTCTAATGTGACCTTTTTTTACAATTCATACAATTATAAAAAACAAATTAAAAAAAAAACAAAATGGTCAATCACACAAATTATATGATGAAAAAACAAAATTTTTTATTCAGAAATTCACAATTTATATTTTTATTTAAATGACATAAAAATAGAAGTCCTGTGAATAAAATCTATTGATGAAATCAATCTTTAAAATAGTTTTCAGCAACATAATTTTTTTCGTTAATGGCCTGTCTTGTTGGTGCATCATTACAGATGACCTCCGGGAAGTTCTCAAATGAGATTTCTTCTGCATCCTCAATTTCAAATCCTCTTCTTATTGCAATGTTATATAGAATGCAGCATACAAGAATAATTTTTGCAACCTTTTCTGGAGCATACTGCATCACACCACCTGAATGGTCAAGACAACGAATGCGCATTTTTAACAATCCAAAAGCTCTCTCGATAATTCCTCAGGTGGATCTGTGTGCCTCGTTGAATTTAACCTCACATCTTCTTCGAGGATTGTTATATGGTGTGAATAACCATTCTCTACTGAAATAACCAGCTTCCCCTATGAAAACAAAATAAATAAAGATTAACATTTATAATATGATAAAGATGATAAATTTAAAGACAACTAACTATGTTATTGAGTTACATATATCATCAAACTCAATAACATAGCGAAATTGACAATTAATATAATACTCTATTTTACATAAAAACAAAAAAAAATTATTACCTAACAGCCATCCTTCAGGCATCTCTCCATCCTCAAACTTCCGATATAACCCAGACTGATGCAAGATATAGGAATCATGACAGGATCCAGGGAAGTTAGAACGGACACTGATTATTTTCATGTTATGGTCACATACCATCTAAACATTGAGAGAATGGTACTGTTTTCGGTTCCGGAAAACTTCCTCACATTCTCGTGATGGTTTGACTGCAACATGGGTGCAATCGATGGCTCCAAGGACATTGGGCATTCTGGACATTCTATAAAAGTTCGACTTCACAGATTGCCAATCTTCCGGAGTCATTGGAAGGCACACGTACCTTGGAAAAACGACCATCAATGCATCAATTACTTTGGTTAAGTGCCTCGAAAAAGCAGACTGGCTGATGCCAATTATAACGCTAGACACAGCTTGGAATGAACCGGTGGCAAAAAAGTGTAAGGCTGCCAAAAGTTTTAATACTCCGGGTATGGCTTGTGAATGCGCTGTCATAGGCTCAAGGTATTCTGCTATTTCATTATAAAGTTCCATAATAGCTTCTCTGTCCAAAAGGAATCTCTGGATAATCTCCCAATCAGAAATGCCTTCCAAACCCATACGTGGAAGGAAAACTCTAGGGACTCTAATTCTTCTACCTCTCCTTCTTTGCAATCCATTATTGTTTTAAACCGGTGCTTGTATAGCCCTTCTTCCTCGTAATGGAATCAATCGGAAAAGAAACATGTGTAAAAGTGTCTCCATCTTCATTCAGTGATCCAAAAACCAATAATGAAACAATTGTAGTCTAGTCCTTTCACTTAAGTACTTCAACCTGGCATCAGGTTGATACCCCCTATAGTTTTCTATTGTATTCGCTACCTAAATGGTCGTGAAGCAAATCACGCAAAGTTACAGAGAAAGTTGGAGCGGGTGGATTACTTGTAACATTCATAATTTCCGATTAAGGCAAATTTACGTGCGATCGAACATGTAGTAAGTGGAAAAAGGCTTATGACCGATCACTTGTGTAAAATTACGATAGCTGATGAAAAATAGTGTTTTTTCTATTCGATCGCAGATTGGTAAATACGAGATGCATATCGTGAGCGAATTGTGATGCAAAAATACAGACGAACGGTCACTTCGATGCTTAGTACATGGCGCCCTTTGTATATCAGAGTTAGCATTTTGTGTTTAATCCTGGAGGCAAGAGGAAGCCAGTGAAGGGATTGGCAGAGAGGTGCAGCAGATGAAGAGCAACGTGTAAGGAAGATGAGCCTGACAGATGCATTCATTATGAATTGTAAAGGAGCTAGATGGCAGCAAGGGAGACCAGAGAGGACAGAGTTGCAGTAGTCAAGGAAAGGATGAGAGAGTGGATTGAAATCTTAGTTGTGTCTTGTATAAGGAAATGTCTAATTTTAGAGATGTTTTTAAGGTGGAAGCAGCAGGATTTAGCCAAAGCCTGAATGTGATGAGTGAAAGAAAGATCTGAGTCAAGTGTGACCCCAAGAATGGTTAAAAATAAATTTTTAGTTTTAAGTTTTGGAGAGATTTAGCTTAAGGTAGTGAGAGGACATCCATGTATAGATGTGAGAAAGACAATAAGCGACACAGGTTAGCAAGGAAGGAGATAGGTCTGGAGCAGAGATGTAGATTTGAGTGTCGGTGGCATACAAATGATATTGAAACCGTTGGGACTTTATTAGGGAACCTAATGAGGACGTGTAGATTGAGAAGAGAAGGGGACCGAGTACAGAGCTTTGCGGTACCCCAACAGAAAGTGATAACGGGGCAGAGGAAGTGCCAGAAAAGGCTACACTAAAGGTACGGTTAGACAGGTAGGAAGAGAACCACGAGAGGGCTGTGTCACAAATGCCAAAGGATTGGAGAGTTTGGAGCAAAAGAGGGTGGTCAACAGTATAAAAGATTGTAGACAGGTCAAGGAGAATAAGCAGAGAGAAGTGGCCTTTGGATTCTGCTGTAAGTAGGTCATCAGTAACCTTAACGATTGCTGTCTCTGTAGAGTGATGGGGGCGAAATCCATATTGCAGTGCATCAAGGAGGGAGGGTAATATAAGGAAATGAGATAGGCGTGCCTGTACTAAGTTTACAAGAAGCTTTGAGGCAAGAGGGAGTAAGGAAATTGGGCAGTAGTTGGATGGGGAGATTGGATCAAGAGAAGGTTTTTTGAGGATAGGTATGACCAGTGCATGTTTTAGAGATGAGAGAAATATACCAGTGCTAAGGGAGAGGTTTAAAATGTGTGTGAGTATAGTGGTAAGAGTAGAAGAGAGGGAGGGGAGTAGCTGTGAGGGGATAGGGTAGAGGGGACAGGTAGTGAGGTGAGAGCGCAGTATAAGTGCAGAGACTTCTTCTTCAGTAACATGGGCAAAAGAGCTAAATATATGGCTATGTGGGTTTTGGTTAATTGCAAGCTTTTGAGGGGGTGAGAGAATGGAAGCATGTTAAGAACTGATTTTGTTTCTGATGGAATCAATTTTGCTATTGAAGTGGCTGGCAAAATCTTGAACTGACAGAGAAGTTGTATTAGGAGATGGGAATGGGCGGAGAAGAGTGTTGAAAGTGGAGAACAGACGTTTTTGGGTTTGAAGAAAGAGTGGAGATAAGAGTAGAGAAGTAGTATTGCTTAAAAAAATTAAAGGCAGAGTAGTAGGAGTTCAAGATTAACTTGTAGTGAAGAAAGTCAGCTGAACTCCCAGATTTTCTCCAGTGTCGCTCAGCAGTACGGGAACATCTGCATAGGTACCGTGTCAGAGGAGTATGCCAGTGTGTTGTTTCTGAGCAATGGTAGGAGGGGCCAGATTGTCAAGGACGGATGTAAGTGTGGAATTATAGTGGCAGATAGAATGGTCAGGGCAGGAAAAAGAGGAAATGGATGAGAGGAGAGGTTTGAGAGAACTAGCCAACTGTTGCTGATCTAATGACATAATGCTTCTTTGAAGTTTGGCATGAGGGGTAAGAAGGAGAAAGAGTTGTAGGGAGGGATTTGATTCAAGTGAGGAGATGATGGTCAGAAATAGGAAAAGGGGAGTTTGTAAAGTTTGAGAGAGGGCATCAATAGCTAAAGATCAGATTAAGGGAGTGACCATCTTTGTGAGTGGGAGAGTCAGTCCATTGTGACAGACCAAAAGAGGAAGGGAGTTGCAGAAGTTGTTTTGCATAGGAGGCAGTGGGATTGTCAAGAGGGATTTTGAAGTCACCAAGAATGAGGGCAGGGGTGTCTGAGGAAAGGAAATAAGGTAGCCAGGCAGCAAAGTGATCTAGAAATTGAGTTGAGGAGCCAGGGGGCGTTATATGACTGCAACACGTATAGAGAGAAGGGAGAGAATAAGCTAATCATGTGGGTTTTGGATAAGGAAAATGTGAGTGAAGAGATGGGTTGTATTTGTTGAAAGGTGCAATGAGAGGAAAGTAAAATACCTACACCATCATCTTGTCTGTTACCAGACCTAGGAGATAAAGAGGTCGTGGATAGAAGTGAGCTTGTTGCAAACAGAGCGAGAGTTCCAGAGTGCACAAGTGAAGGAGGTAGTGGATTTAGATACAAGAGGAATGTGAGTAAGGTTAGCAGAGTTTTTTTGCTGAGTCTGTGGAAAGGTACACATGGATGTGCATGGCTAGGAAGTTGTTGTGGACCAGGATTAGGGGAGATGTCACCAGCAGCTAGTATTAGCAATAGGGAGAATGACATGAGGTGAGATGCAGATTTGCAGTAATGAGACTGTTTTTTGGGATGAAGTGCAGGAGGAGAGAGGGCGTCTAGGAATGTGTGAAGTTCATGAGTACAAAAGTAAGGTGAGTTTAAGAGAGATGGGCTAATGAACAGAGCAGGTTGTGAGGGGAAAGGAGTAATTGGGTAAAGTAGTTTGTTATAGAGGCAAGAGGTAGCAAAAAGGAATATAAATATATTGAGCATTTTTACAAAAGTGGGAACCAATTGAACACATAAAACATAGAATTGCAGCAGCACTTGCATAAGGAATTAATTAGATACTTAAAATGCAAAAGAGTACTTGCCTTGTGTCTTGCCCCTTGTCCAACCCTTGTTGAATTGTATAATTCTTATCTTCATGCCTCACTTATAAAAATGTTCACTTCAGAAATGTGAACATATGCTATTGTAACAATGCATACTGCCCAGGCAATGCACTCCCCGTTGCAATGCACAGCCCAAGCTAGTGAAAAATATATAGACAGGGCACTAAATTACTTGATTGCTAAGTCAAAGACAATTTAAAAGGCTAGTTGGAAAGTTACATTCTGGTCAGGTGAGATAAGTTAAGATAAACAAGACAGTAAAATACAGAGGCGGTTGGAGCTATGGCATACGACAGCTATAAATGTAAGAATAATAGCAGGTATTGATAAGGCTTGAACATCACATGCCAATTAACAAAACATTAGAAGTAAGACTTTAGGATAACATTGCAATAATTGCAAGACTAAATTAAAAACCTAAAATCATTTGCTCAATATACATATACACATACCAAATAAGAGTTACAGGAGAGGAGAAAGCACTAGAATGCAGTGATTAGTTGCAGATGAACAGGGACTCTATTCACATACCAAAAGAGAGTTACAGGAGAGGAGAGAGCACTAGAATGCAGTGAATAGGTTGCAGATGAACAGGGACTCTATTCACATACCAAAAGAGAGTTACAGGAGAGGAGAGAGCAGTAGAATGCAGTGAATAGGTTGCAGATGAACAGGAACTCTATTCACGTATGAAAAGAGAGTTACAGGAGAGGAGAGATCATTAGAATGCAGTGAATAGTTGCAGATGAACAGGGACTCTATTCACATACCAAAAGAGAGTTACAGGAGAGGAGAGAGCACTAATAGTTGTATTATAGTAGTTGCTATGTGGGGGCCGACGGTTTAGAGATTAATAGGTTTACTTAGGTGTTAGCGATCTGGGTGGGCGGTGAAATAGGGGTAACATAGTAACATAGTAGATGAGGTTGAAAAAAGACTGAAGTCCTTCGAGTTCAACCTATACAAATCTAAAATACTTACAAAAAGCTCCAGTTAAACTTAAATAATCCCACTAAAAGGTGACCCATTTAATACTAGCAATCATATCCATGAATTTTGTTTCTGGACAGAAATGTATCCACAATTTTTTTAAATGTATCTAGGGTATTGGCATTCACTACCTCCTTTGGTAAGAAGTTCCTCAATTGTATTGCTCTTACAGAGAAAAAGCATTTCCGTTGCAGGAGATTAAAGCTCCTTTCCTCCAACCATAAATTGTGACCGCTTGTCACAAACCTTTTTCTTGGAATTAACAGAGCGTCTGCCATCTCTGTATATGGGCCTTGAATATATTTATATAAAGTAATCATGTCACCTCTCAAGCGCCTTTTTTCTAAAGAAAGAAGACCCAGTTTGGCTAGCCGCTCCTCATAGCTTAAATTCTCCATTCTCCTTATTAGCTTTGTGGCCCTTCTCTGAACTTTTTCTAGTTCTGAAATATCTTTTTTTGCGATTGGTCCCCAGAACTGCACTTCATACTCAAGGTGAGGTCTTACCAGGGATTTATATAGTGAAAGAATTATGCTTTCCTCCCTTGAATCATTGCCTCTTTAAATACATGCTAGTATCTTATTAGCCTTTGTAGCTGCTGCAATGCATTATGCACCCATCTTTAGCTTGTTATCTACTATTCCCAAATAGTGATGTCGCGAATAGTTCACCGACAAATAGTTCCTGGCGAACATAGCATGTTCGCGTTCACCGCGGCGGGCGAACATATGTGATGTTCGATCCGCCCCCTATTCATCATCATTGAGTAAACTTTGACCCTGTATCTCACAGTCTGCAGACACATTCCAGCCAATCAGCAGCAGACCCTCCCTCCCAGACCCTCCCAGCTCTTGGACAGCAGCCATTTTAGATTCATTCAGAAGCTGCATTCTTAGTGAGAGGATGGACAGTGTAGCTGCTGGTGATTTAATAGGGAAATTGATAGCTAGGCTAGTGTATTCAGTGTCCACTACAGTCCTGAAGGACTCATCTGATCTCTGCTGTAAGGACAGCACCCCAAAAAGCCCTTTTTAGGGCTAGAGCATAATTTTTTTCATTTTTTTTCCCTGTGTAATCTAATTGCAGTTGCCTGCCTGCCAAGCCACTTGCCCAGTGCCACCACTCATATCTGGTGTAACAGTAGTGGAAATTAAAAAAAACAAAAAACCTTTTTGACTGTGAAACATCAGTCTGCTTGTGTAATCTAATGGCAGTTGCCTGCCTGCCAGCGTGTGTGCCAGGCCCACTTGCCCAGTGCCACCACTCATTATCTGGTGTAACAGTAGTGTAAATAAAAAAATAAAAAATGTTTTGACTGTGAAACATCAGTCTGCTAGTGAATCTAATTGCAGTTGCCTGCCTGTCAGCGTGTGTGCCAGGCTCACAGCGTATACTGTGCCCACTTGCCCAGTGCCCCCACTCATATCTGGTGTAACAGTAGTGTAAATTTAAAAAAAAAAAAAATTGACTGTGAAACATCAGTCTGCTTGTGTAATCTAATTGCAGTTGACTGCCTGCCAGCTAGTGTGCCAGGCTCACAGCGTATACTGTGCCCACTTTCCCAGTGCCACCACTCATATCTTGTTTAATAGTAGTGTAAGTGTACATTTAAAAACAAAAAAAAACTTTTTGGACTGTGAAACATCAGTCTGCTTTTTTGTTTCAGGCTCACAGCTTATACTGGGCCCACTTGCCCAGTGCCACCACTCATATCTTGTTTAATAGCAGTGTAAGTGTACATTTAAAAAAATAAAAACTTTTTGGACTGTGAAACATCAGTCTGCTTTTTTGTGTCAGGCTCACAGCGTATACTGTGCCCACTTGCCCAGTGCCACCACTCATATCTTGTTTAATAGTAGTGTAAGTGTACATTTAAAAAAAAAAAAACTTTTTGGACTGTGAAACATCAGTCTGCTTTTTTGTGTCAGGCTCACAGCGTATACTGTGCCTACTTGCCCAGTGCCACCACTCATATCTTGTTTAATAGTAGTGTAAGTGTACATTTAAAAAAATAAAAACTTTTTGGACTGTGAAACATCAGTCTGCTTTTTTGTGTCAGGCTTACAGCTTATACTGGGCCCACTTGCCCAGTGCCACCACTCATATCTTGTTTAATAGTAAGTGTAAGTGTACATTTAAAAACAAAAAAAACTTTTTGGACTGTGAAACATCAGTCTGCTTTTTTGTGTCAGGCTCACAGCGTATACTGTGCCTACTTGCCCAGTGCCACCACTCATATCTTGTTTAATAGTAGTGTAAGTGTACATTTAAAAAAATAAAAACTTTTTGGACTGTGAAACATCAGTCTGCTTTTTTGTGTCAGGCTTACAGCTTATACTGGGCCCACTTGCCCAGTGCCACCACTCATATCTTGTTTAATAGTAGTGTAAGTGTACATTTAAAAACAAAAAAAACTTTTTGGACTGTGAAACATCAGGCTGCTTTTTTGTGTCAGGCTCACAGCTTATTCTGGGCCCACTTGCCCAGTGCCACCACTCACATCTTGTTTAATAGTAGTGTAAGTGTACATTTAAAAAAATAAAAACTTTTTGGACTGTGAAACATCAGTCTGCTTTTTTGTGTCAGGCTCACAGCATATACTGTGCCCACTTGCCCAGTGCCACCACTCATATCTTGTTTAATAGTAGTGTAAGTGTACATTTAAAAAAACAAAAACTTTTTGGACTGTGAAACATCAGTCTGCTTTTTTGTGTCAGGCTCACTGCGTATACTGTGCCCACTTGCCCAGTGCCACCACTCATATCTTGTTTAATAGTAGTGTAAGTGTACATTTAAAAAAATAAAAACTTTTTGGACTGTGAAACATCAGTCTGCTTTTTTGTTTCAGGCTCACAGCTTATACTGGGCCCACTTGCCCAGTGCCACCACTCATATCTTGTTTAATAGTAGTGTAAGTGTACATTTAAAAAAATAAAAACTTTTTGGACTGTGAAACATCAGTCTGCTTTTTTGTGTCAGGCTCACAGCGTATACTGTGCCCACTTGCCCAGTGCCACCACTCATATCTTGTTTAATAGTAGTGTAAGTGTACATTTAAAAAAATAAAAACTTTTTGGACTGTGAAACATCAGTCTGCTTTTTTGTGTCAGGCTCACAGCGTATACTGTGCCCACTTGCCCAGTGCCACCACTCATATCTTGTTTAATAGTAGTGTAAGTGTACATTTAAAAAAATAAAAACTTTTTGGACTATGAAACATCAGTCTGCTTTTTTGTGTCAGGCTCACAGCTTATACTGGGCCCAGTTGCCCAGTGCCACCACTCATATCTTGTTTAATAGTAGTGTAAGTGTACATTTAAAAAAATTAAAACTTTTTGGACTGTGAAACATCAGTCTGCTTTTTTTGTGTCAGGCTCACAGCATATACTGTGCCCACTTGCCCATTGCCACCACTCATATCTTGTTTAATAGTAGTGTAAGTGTACATTTAAAAAAAATGACAAGCAGAGGCAGGCCACCCCATAGGTGCCGTCGTGGTGCTGTGATTCCCTTTGGCCCTAGAATAATGCCCAGTGTTCAGAGGCCACGTCCCATGAACTTGAAAAGTTCTGAGGAAATAGTTGACTTTTTAACACAGGACACCCAATCTTCTATAGCTTCCGCTCCGAACCTTGACGCACCATCCTCCTCCAGCTTATCTTTGGGCACCTCTCAAGTTACCACTCGCCCGCCTGCCGCCACCACCAACACTAGCACCACAGCCGCTTCACTTGATCTGTCAGAGGAGTTTTTTACACATCAGTTGGAAGAAATGAGTGATGCGCAACCATCATTGACAGAGGATGTAGAAATCAGTGATATGTCTCAGTCAGGCAGCATTACAGACATGGACGTACGGTGTGATGATGATGATGTTGTACCCGCTGCTGCTTCCTTTGTTGATTTGTTAGATACAAGTGAAGCGGTTGATGATGACGATGCATCCGTGGATGTCACGTGGGTGCCCGCTAGAAGAGAAGAACAGGGGGAAAGTTCAGATGGGGAGACAGAGAGGAGGAGGAGGAGGAGACGAGTTGGAAGCAGGGGGAGGTCATCGCAAGGAGCTAGTGGCACAGTCAGACAGCATGCATCGGCACCCAGGGTCAGCCAGACAGCACGCCAATCAACGCATGCTGTTGCCACCACCAGAATGCCGTCATCGCAGAGCTCAGCAGTGTGGCATTTTTTTTGTGTGTCTGCCTCTGACAACAGCGACGCCATTTGCAACCTGTGCCAAAAGAAACTGAGTCGTGGGAAGTCCAACACCCACCTAGGTACAACTGCTTTGCGAAGGCACATGATCGCACATCACAAACGCCTATGGGATCAACACATGAGTAGAAGCAGCACACAAACTCAAAACCGCCATCCTCCTCCTGGTCCAGCATCTTCAGCCACGTCAACCACTGCTGTCCTCCTTGCCCCCTCTCAACCATCCGCCACTCCGTCTCTCTTCCGGAGCAGTTCCTGCTCATCTGCCCACAGTCAGGTGTCTGTCAAGGACATGTTTGAGCGTAAGAAGCCAATGTCACAAAGTCACCCCCTTGCCCGGCGTCTGACAGCTGGCTTGTCTGAACTCTTAGCCCGCCAGCTTTTACCATAGAAGCTGGTGGAGTCTGAGGCGTTCAAAAAATTTGTAGCTATTGGGACACCGCAGTGAAAGGTACCCGCCCAAAATTTCTTTTCCCAAAAGGCAATGCCCAACCTTTACTCGATTTTGCGAAAGGAAGTAATGGCATGTCTGGCACACAGTGTTGGAGCAATGGTCCATATGACCACTGATAGCTGGTCTGCAAAGCATGGTCAGGGCAGGTATATCACCTATCACCTACACTGCGCATTGGGGCGTGGCTCTGCAGAGGAGGAGTTGGTGACACCGCCACAACTTGCAGGCAGGCCTGCTGCCACCTCCTATACTCCTCCTACTCCATCCTCTTCCATAACCTCCTCGGCTGAGTCCTCTTCTGCAGCTGCGTCTTGCTCCACATCAACGGCACCCCCCCAGCTCCGCATGTACTATTCTACATCCCGGATACGGCAGTGTCACGCTGTCTTGGGGTTAACTTGCCTGAAAGCAGAGAGTCACACCAGACCAGCACTCCTGTCTGCCCTGAACGCACAGGTGGATCAGTGGCTGACTCCGCACCAACTGGAGATTGGCAAAGTGGTTTCTGACAACGAGTAAGCAAGTAATTTGGTGGCGGCATTGAAATTGGGCAGGTTGACACATGTGCCGTGCATGGCACATGTGTGTAATCTGATCGTACAACGCTTTGTGCATAAGTACCCAGGCTTACAGGACGTCCTGAAGCAGGCCAGGAAGGTGTGTGGCCATTTGAGGCATTCCTACACGGCCATGGCGCACTTTTCCGATATCCAGCAACGAAACAACATGCCAGTGAGGCGCTTGATTTGCGACAGCCTGACACGTTGGAATTCAACACTCCTAATGTTCGACCGCCTGCTCCAACAAGAAAAAGCCGTTAACGAGTATTTGAATGACTGGGGTGCTAGAACAGCCTCTACGGAGCTGGGAATTTTTTTGCCACATTACTTGACGCTCATGCGCAATGCCTGTAGGCTCATGCGTCCTTTTGAGGAGGTGACAAACCTAGTCAGTCGCACCGAAGGCACCATCAGCGACATCATACCATTTGTTTTCTTCCTGGAGTGTGCCCTGAGAAGAGTGTTGGATCAGGCCGTAGATGAGCGTGAAGAGGAAGAGTTGTGGTCACCATCACCACCAGAAACAGCCTTATCAGCATCGCTTGCTGGACCAGCGGCAACGCTGGAAGAGGATTGTGAGGAAGAGGAGTCAGAGGAGGAATGTGGCTTTGAGTATGAGGAGGAAGACCAACCACAACAGGCATCCCAGGGTGCTCATTGTCACCTATCTGGTACCGTGGTGTTGTACATGGCTGGGGGGAAGAAGATACCTTCAGTGAGATCACTGAGGACGAGGAACGGGACATGAGTAGCTCGGCATCCAACCTTGTGCAAATGGGGTCTTTCATGCTGTTGTGCCTGTTGAGTAAAAAAGCTGAAGGAGAACGACCTGTACTGGGTGTCCACGCTACTAGACCCCCGGAATAAGCATAAAGTGCCTGAAATGTTACCGAATTACCACAAGTCGGAAAGGATGCAGCAGTTCCAAAATAAATAAAAAAGTATGCTTTACACAGCGTTTAAGGGTGATGTCACAGCACAACGGGAATCTAACAGGGGAAGAGGTGAAAGTAATCCTCTGACTCCCACGACCACGCCGGCAAGGACAGGACGCTTTAAAGACATGTTGTTGATGGAGGACATGCAGAGCTTTTTAACTCCTATGCATCGCCACAGCACTTCGGGGTCCACCCTCAGAGAACGACTCGACCGACAGGTAGCAGACTACCTCGCTTTAACTGCAGATCTCGACACTCTGTGGAGCGATGAACCCCTTGACTACTGGGTGTGCAGGCTTGACCTGTGGCCTGAGCTATCCCAATTTGCGATAGAACTTCTCGCCTGCCCCGCTTCAAGTGTCCTGTCAGAAAGGACCTTCAGTGCAGCAGGAGGTATTGTCACTGAGAAGAGAAGTCACCTAGGTCAAAAAAGTCTAGATTACCTCACCTTTATTAAGATGAATGAGGGATGGATCCCGAAGGGACTGACATTGGGCGATACATTCGAGTAAAAAAGGCCTGATGAGATGAGCTGCCTTGGGCTAAAAATGGTCCACACGGTGCTGTATTTTATCTTCGAATGTCGGATGTCTTGCGTGACTTATCCGCCACCAACTAGGGTTCAAGCTGCAATTTTTTAGGGCACTTTCTGCCTGGGAAACAAACATCAATTTTTCTGGCCGCTGCTACAGCAGCGGCAGCAAAAATACCTAATTTTTCAGGCATGTGTACATGCCAAATTTTTCTGGCCTCTGGTGCTGCACTGTGGCTTCAAAAACCAAACCAAAAAAAAGGCACATAACAGGGATTAAACTGATAGGAATAGTACTACTTAACACACCACTCCTATCTGGTGGCACATAAGATTGAACGCGCAGTGCCCCAAATTTGAAGTAGGAGGACCGACCAAGCATCTTTTTCCATCTCCCGGTTCCTAAAATCCATGCCATATACACGTCCCCTGGCGCCGCAACTGCCTCTGGGAACCTTACCATGGGTCTCAGACCACACGTTTTGTAATTCTCTGTCTGGGAAATTATCTATCTATCTATCAAATCTATCTATTTATCTATCAAATCTATCTATCTATCTATCTATCGTATCTATCAAATGTATCTATTGCATCTATTGATCTATCTATCTAATCTATGTATCTATCTATCTATCAAATCTATCTATCTCGTGGCCAGACTGTTATCTGACATCCACTTGTGTTTCGTCCAAATGTCCGTCTGCCAAATGTCCGTCTGCCAAATGTTTGTCGGCTAAAAGTCCGGCCACGATTGCATGCGCAGTGCCCCAAATTTGAAGTAGGAGGACCGACCAAGCATCTTTTTCCATCTCCCGGTTCCTAAAATCCATGCCATATACACGTCCCCTGGCGCCGCAACTGCCTCTGGGAACCTTACCATGGGTCTCAGACCACACGTTTTTGTAATTCTCTGTCTGGGAAATGATCTATCTATCAAATCTATCTATCTCGTGGCCGGACCGACCAAGCATCTTTTTCCATCTCCCGCTTCCTAAAATCCATGCCATATACACGTCCCCTGATAGGGGACGTAACAGGGATTAAACTGATAAGAATAGTACTACTTAACACACCACTCATATCTGGTGGCACAGAAGATTGCACGTGCAGTGCCCCAAATTTGAAGTAGGAGGACCGACCAAGGATCTTTTTCCATCTCCCGGTTCCTAAAATCCATGCCATATAAACGTCCCCTGATAGGGGACACTGCAGTGGAAGGTACCCGGACGAAATTTCTTTGCACAAAAGGCAATACCCAACCTGTACTCGATTGTGCAAAAGGAAGTAACCTTACCATGGGTCCCAGATGGCACGTCTTGTAATTCTCTGTCTGGGAAATTATCTATCTATCAAATCTATCTATTTATCTATCAAATCTATCGTATCTATCAAATGTATCTATTGCATCTATTGATCTATCTATCTAATCTATGTATCTATCTATCTATCTCGTGGCCGGACCGACCAAGCATCTTTTTCCATCTCCCGGTTCCTAAAATCCATGCCATATACACGTCCCCTGATAGGGGACGTAACAGGGATTAAACTGATAAGAATAGTACTACTTAACACACCACTCATATCTGGTGGCACAGTAGCTTGCACGCGCAGTGCCACAAATTTGAAGTAGGAGGACCGACCAAGCATCTTTTTCCATCTCCCGGTTCCTAAAATCCATGCCATATACACGTCCCCTGATAGGGGACGTAACAGGGATTAAACTGATAAGAATAGTACTACTTAACACACCACTCATATCTGGTGGCACAGTAGATTGCACGCGCAGTGCCCCAAATTTGAAGTAGGAGGACCGACCAAGCATCTTTTTCCATCTCCCGGTTCCTAAAATCCATGCCATATACACGTCCCCTGGCGCCGCAACTGCCTCTGGGAACCTTACCATGGGTCTCAGACCACACGTTTTGTAATTCTCTGTCTGGGAAATTATCTATCTATCTATCAAATCTATCTATTTATCTATCAAATCTATCTATCTATCGTATCTATCAAATGTATCTATTGCATCTATTGATCTATCTATCTAATCTATGTATCTATCTATCTATCAAATCTATCTATCTCGTGGCCAGACTGTTATCTGACATCCACTTGTGTTTCGTCCAAATGTCCGTCTGCCAAATGTCCGTCTGCCAAATGTTTGTCGGCTAAAAGTCCGGCCACGATTGCATGCGCAGTGCCCCAAATTTGAAGTAGGAGGACCGACCAAGCATCTTTTTCCATCTCCCGGTTCCTAAAATCCATGCCATATACACGTCCTCTGATAGGGGACGTAACAGGGATTGAACTGATAGGAATAGTACTACTTAACACACCTTATAATAACGCAGAGAGAGGCAACGCAGAGAGAGGAGACTGAAGAAGAGGAGTCAGAGGAGGAAGGTGGCTTTGAGGAGGTGGAAGACCAAACACAGCAGGCGTCCCAGGGGGCTTGTTGTCACCTTTCGGGGACCCTTGGTGTTGTACGTGGCTGGGTGGAGGAAGAGACCTTCAATGACATCAGTGAGGACAAGGAACGGGACATGGCTAGCTTGGTATCCAACCTTGTGCAAATAGGGAGTTTGCGGTTGTGCAAATGGACTGTTTGCGGTGCGTTAAACAGGGAGTTTGGTCTGTCACTGTGAAGCGGGCGTAACCCTTACACTACCTGATCGATACAACATCATACCTGATGTTTTAAAGCACGTTATTCCAAACAATTTAGGAATGTTAGGTGATTTAGGCCCTTTATGGGTTAAAACCAGACTCTGCATCAACTATGTAATTTTCCGTGGGAGTTTTGCCATGGATCCCCGTCCGGCATGCCACAGTCCTGGTGTTAGTACCCTTGAAACAACTTTTCCATCACTATTGTGGCCAGAAAGAGTCCCTGTGGGTTTTAAAGTTCGCCTGCCTATTGAAGTCAATGGCGGTTCGCCCGTTCACGAACATTTGCGGACGTTCGCGTATGGAAAATTTTAAGTTTGCGACATCACTACTCCCAAATCCCTTTCCTCCTCTGTTTGGCTAAGTTTTTTCCCATTTAAATAATACGTTGCCTGCTTATTTTTACTTCCAAAATGTAGAACCTTGCATTTTACCGTATAAAATCTAATTTTCCATTTACCTGCCCATACGTCTAATTTTTGCAGATCCCTTTGTAACGAAAGTTCATACTACTCTAACCTAATGACCTTACTTAACTTAGTATCATCAGCAAAAATAGAGATGTCGCTAATTAATCCCTTTACGCCAATCCTGGGGTACCATGCCTGAGGATAATGAGTCTTGAAAAATTAAGAGAAGAGGTTTGTCTATAACAGTGCTAAGTTCCCTTAACACCCTTGGGTGTATTCCATCTGGGCCTGGAGTTTTATTTACTTTAATATTATCCATTTTTTTTCTGATATCCTCTATACATAACCCAGTTAGTGGTATGGGCTGGTATGTTTTAGTTTATTCCAAAGTATCGTGCATTGGTACCTCTCTTGAGTATACTGAAGAAAAAAAACAGTTTTAGTACCTCAGCTTTCTCCCTGGCACTGTTAACCATGCTACCCTCCACGCATTTTAATGTATCTATATTGTCCTTTAATGTCTTTATTTAGTGCCGGCGATGTCGGGGGGGGGGGCGGTGGATTATGGGTATTTAGACTAGGGGTTTATGTTAGGTTTTTACATAACTTTCTTTTCCCCATAGAAACCAATTGGGATTGCGTTACGGCGATCGCCATTCCGCGATCGCAGGTGTTAGTTTTTTTCTAACACTTTGGCCCATAGTTATCAAGGTCTGGCAGACCTGATCCGACACTGTGGATATGGTCCGCCAGACCATGCTTAATACGGCGAGCAATACGCTCGCCGTTTTCAGCATTGCACCAGCAGCTCACAAGAGCTGCTGGTGCAACGCCGCCCCCTGCAGACTAACTTGTAATCTTGGTTTTTGATAGCAAAGTATTCAGGACTTTGTTTTGAATGGGCAAAATAAATAACATTTATTACAACTTTAAAATATGAATGACAATGTGTGTAAAATTGTATCTAAGCTTACGTACATTAAAGTGCCTAAAGGGAAATTAAACCAAAAAATTTTCTTTCATGATTTAGAAAGAGCATGCAATTTTAAACAACTTTATAATTGCATTCTGTAATCTAATTTGCTTCATTCTCTTGATATCCTTAGCTGAAAAGCATATCTAGATAGACTCAGTAGCTGATGATTGGTGGCTGCACATAGATGCCTTGTGTGATTGGCTCATCCATGTGCAACCCAAGCAAATTAGATAATAAAAGTAAATTTGAATGTTGTTTAAAATTGTATTCTCTATCTGAATCATGAAAGAGAAAATTTGGGTTTAGTGTCCCTTTAAATACTGTGCCACGACTCTTGTATTGATTATATTACAGAACAGTACTCGCAGACCAATTGATAGAATTGGGTTATTATCTATATGCACTGGTTTCCAACTGCAGTTTACAACTTAATGACTGCATATGTTGATTTTATATTGGCTTTGATTCTGTATTTGTTTGTCTATTTAATAACATACTGTAGGTTTTCTATCCCTCCCCATATATAGTTAAAGGGACATTGTACATACATGTTTTGTAGATTATCCATTTATATAGCCCATACAGGTTTTATGTAAAAATGTATAATTTTGCTTATTTTTAAATAACATTCACCTAGATTACGAGTTTTGAGTGCTAAATAGAAATTAACGAACGCAACAAAAGTTACGTTATTTAATTTCCTATAGAACTGCTATTACAAGTTTGGCAAAAAAAAAACACCTGCGATTGCAGAAACAGACGTTCCGTAACGCAGCCCCATTGATGTCTATGGGGAAATAAAAATACTGTTTAAACCTAACACCCTAACATAAACCCTACGTCTAAACACCCCTAATCTGCTGCCCCCAACATCGCTGACGTCTGCCTACAGTTATTAGCCCTTAATCTGCTGCTCCCGATATCGCCACTACCTAAATAAAATTATTAATCCCTAATCTGCCGCTCCCAATATCGCCACAACTGTACTACATTTATTAACCCCTAAACCGCCAGCCCCCCACATCGCAACAAGCTAAATTAAACTATATTAACCCCTAAACCTAACCCTAACGTAACCCTAAACCTAAACCTAACACGCCCTAACTTTAACATAATAAAAATATAGCTAAATTAAATTTACAATTATTAACTAAATAAACCTATTAACCCCTAAACCGCCAGCCCCCCACATCACTAAATTAAACTATATTAACCCCTAAACCTAACCCTATCCATAACCCCCTTAATTTTAACATAATTAAATTAGCTCTAAAAAAACTAACACCTGCGATCGCGGAAACAAAAGTTCTGTAACGCAGCCCCATTGATGTCTATGGGGAAATAAAAATACTGTTTAAACCTAACACCCTAACATAAACCCTACGTCTAAACACCCCTAATCTGCTGCCCCCAACATCGCTGACGTCTGCCTACAGTTATTAACCCTTAATCTGCCGCTCCCGATATCACCACAACTATACTACATTTATTAACCCCTAAACCACCAGCCCCCCACATCACAACAAGATAAATTAAACTATATTAACCCCTAAACCTAACCCTAATGTAAGCCTAACATAACCCTAAACCTAACCCTAACACGCCCTAACTTTAACATAATTAAAATATAGCCAAATTAAATTTACAATTATTAACTAAATAAACCTATTAACCCTTAAACCGCCAGCCCCCCCCACATCGCAACAAGCTAAATTAAACTATATTAACCCCTAAACCTAACCCTAAACCCCCTAACTTTAACATAATTAAATTAGATCTAAATTAAATTTACAATTATTAACTAAATTTCTATTTAACACTAAATACATACTTACCTGTGAAATAAAACCTAAGATAGCTACAATATACCTAATAGTTATATTGAAGCTAGCTTAGGTTTCATTTTTATTTCACAGGTAAGTTTGTATTTATTTTAACTAGGTAGACTATTTAGTAAATAGTTATTAACTATTCTATCTTCATCCAGCCAGCGAAGTCCTCATCCATGCGGCAAGAAGTCTTCATCCAGACGGCCTCTTCGATCTTCATCCAGCCGGCGCGGAGCGGGTCTATCCTGAAGACATCCAGTGCGGAGCATCGTCTTCATACGGTCGCCGCCGTACACTGAATCTTCAATGCAAGGGACGCGATTCAAGATGGCGTCCCTTGCATTCCTATTAGCTGAAAAATTTGAATCAGCCAATAGGAATTAGGGCTGCTAAAATCCTATTGGCTATTCAAATCAGACAATAGGATTTAAGCAGCTCTCATTCTATTGGCTAATTCGACGGTGACTGTATGAAGAGGATGCTCCACGCCGGATGTCTTCAGGATGGACCCGCTCCACGCCGGTTGTGGATCGTCGGGGGTTAGTGTTAGGTTTTTTTAAGTGTTTTTTTGGTGGGGTTTTATTTTTATTTAGGGTCTGGACAGTAAAAGAGCTAAATGCCCTTTTAAGGGCAATCGCCATACAAATGCCCCTTTCAGGGCAATGGGTAGCTTAGGTTATTTTAGATAGTTTTTTTTATTTGGGGGGTTGGTTGGGTGGTGGGTTTTACTGTTGGGAGGGTGTTTGTATTTTTTTTACAGGTAAAAGAGCTGATATCTTTGGGGCCATGCCCTACAAAAGGCCCCTTTAAGGGCCATTGCTAGTTTGTTGTAGGCTAGGGTTTTCTTTTTTTTTTTTGTGGGCTTTTTATTTTGATAGGGCTATTAGATTAGGTGTAATTCTTTTTTATTTTTGATAATTTGTTTGTTATTTTTTGTAATTTAGGGTTTGTTTTTTTGAAATTTAGTTTTTATTTTTTTAAATTAGATTTTTAGAGTAGTGTTAGGATTTTTTTATTGGTAGTTTAGTTTTATTTAATTGGTAGTTAGCTTAATTTTAGTTTAATAATTATAATAGTTTGTTAGTTTAATTTTTATTTTTTTAATTTGACAGGTAAGTTTTAATTTAATTTAATATAAAGTTAGGGGGTCGTTAGGTTTAGGGGTTACTAGTATAAATTAGTTTATTTCATTGTGGGGGCTTTCGGTTTAGGGTTTAATAGTTTATTTTAGTATATTTCATTGTGGTGGGCTTGTGGTTTAGAGCTTAATAGGTTTATTATAGCGGCGGTGTGGGCGGATGACAGATTAGGGGTTAATAATATTTAAATAGTGATTGTGACACATATTTTTAGTGGCGGCGATGTCGGGAGCGGCAGATTAGGGTTTAATAAATGTATTATAGTGTTTGCGATGCGGGAGGGCCTCGGTTTAGGGGATTATAGGTAGTTTATGGGTGTTAGTAAACTTTGTAACACTTTAGTTATGAGTTTTATGTTACAGTTTTGTAGCGTAAAACTCATAACTACTGGCTTTAGATGGCAGTACAGATCTTGTTGTTTTAGGCTGTAACGCTCACTTTTTAGCTGTACCGCAAAACTTGTAATACCGGTGCTATGGGAATCCCATGAAAAAAACGTAATTTTTACGTGTGCGGGATTGATGTTGCAGTACAGGCTAAAAGGTGTGTGGTACACCTATAACGACAACACTTGTAATAGCTGTGGTGCTGCTTCAACGCTGAAAATGCCATATTTTCAGCTTTACAAGCCGCAACACAAAACTTGTAATCTAGGTGATAGTGCTGATCTTCAGACTCCTAACCAAGCCCCAAAGTTTTAGAAGTAGACTGTTGTCGACCTACTCCAGCTTGCTCCTGTTTGTGTAAAGGGTCTTTTCATATGCTCTTTTTGCTTTACAGCCCATTTCAGTGGGTGTTCCGTCTAACCATTTTAACAGTGTTAAACTGGGAGCTTCTAAGTAAGTTTTTAAAAGGTTATACTGTATCTTTATATCAGTGTCTGTGCATATTCTTTATAGTAGTGTCTATTACATGCAGTTATATGAAAATTGGTATTTACTGTCCTTTTAACCCCTTAACTACCAAGGACCTTTCAGGCACGTCCTACAAAAAAATACAGTTAGTGACCTGGGACATGCCTGACAAGTCCTCTGGGGTTTGAAGCGCTGGAAGCGATCGTGATCGCTTCCAGCCACTTCCAGGGTATTGCAGTGATGCCTCAATATTGTGGCATCACTGTAATACATTTTTAAGCATCCAATGCAGAGAGAGCCACTCTGTGGTTCTTTGGTCCGTTGGTGGGTGGGAGCCATGGGACAATTTGTTAAGGGAAGGAGGGAGAGAGGAGGGTTAACATTTTATCTAAGGGATCTGGGAGGAGGTGGGAGGTAGGTTATTGAGGGGGGGCAACTACACTACAGAAAAATTATTTTTTTAATTTTATTTTTACAAAAAAAAGCTAATTATATGGCAAAATGGGTACTGACAGACAGTACCCAAGATGGCGGACAATAAGGTAGAGGGGGAGGGTTAGACAACTGTTTGGGGGGGATCAGGGAGGTTGGGGGCTAAGGGGGGATCCTATATGGCAGAATATATCTTTAAAAAAAAGTCTTTAATTTTAGTACTGGCAGACTTTTTGCCAGTACTTAAAGGGACACTGAACCCAAATTTTTTCTATCGTGATTCAGATAGAGCATGCAATTGTAAGCAACTTTCTAATTGACTCCTAATATAATTTTTTCTTCGTTCACTTGCTATCTTTATTTGAAAAAGAAGGCATCTAAGCTTTTTTTTGTTCAGACTCTGGACAGCACTTATTTTATTGGTGGATGAAGTTTTTTTCAGTGAGATAGTTTGACAAATTAATTTTATTAAAGCTTGGCCAATGTTTTGTAATTAGGTTTTAAATGAATATTTATAAAAGGGCATCTTATATTTGTTTTTGTTTTTTTTGGTCTTATGCAGAAGAAACAATAAAAACTGACACGGAAGTTTTTCCTTTAATTTTGAGAATCAAGGAATTAATTACAGGTTGACAGAAAAAACCCACTGTAGGTACTAGATGACACAAATATTACAGAAAATCAATTTGGAGGCTTTGTTGTATTTTATGCATGAGGAATCCTGTCCTTACAGGTAAATAGTTAATTTATTGAATTCTGTTAATATCTGTAATATGATTTAGCATATGTATATGTTAAGTGATAAATCAAATGTTATATTTGTTAACTTCTTTATTCATTTTTATTACATACCTTGTGTTATGAGAAAAAGCCTGAAATGAGCTATGTTATATTTCACACTCACTGACATGTTTTTAATGAAAAATGTAAAAACAACTTTCCATTGCTATGGTGTCAGGTGAAGAATTTCAGCATAAGTATCAAGCAGAGAAAAAAATCCAGAGTACATTTTGTCCTAGCTGACAGCATCTGCTTTAACTGATCAAAAATGATAGAATATCTCTGAGATTTGTTTAATATATTTTTACATTTGCAAGTGTAGCATCCTTTTAATTGCACCTTGTCATTATGACCTCATTTTAACGGCATAAATGACTAGTAATGTAATTTTAAACTGTGTTAGTACAAAATACTTGTAAAAGATGTAAATGTATTTATTTTTTATTATGAATTTTTTTAACACTTTAGATGCTGATGGACTTTTACAGAAAGCAAATTGGTATTAAATAAAAAAAAAATATTTTTTCAGGGTTCCCTTATATCAGCCTTATTATTCCCTTATTATTTCAGCACTTTCCTAAATAAAATTTGAATCTATTATCTAAAGCTTTCTGGGCTGATGAGATTCTGTAAGAATGCTCACCAGTCCTTCTATTTCGTTGGTGGAATTCTATAAAGTCACTCGCTAAGTGGCGTATCCCGCATTTTCTTATGGGCAGGAAATGCATACATTACAAAAGTGCACAATTAAATTCCTAAATTCAAAATCGCACAAAATAAATAATTAAACCATTCACACAAGACTATGCAGGAAAAATGTTTATTGCTGAGGTGCATCAAAAATCGTTAACCAAAAATCGTATTCTATTAAAAACTTAAAAATTGTATGTAAATTAGACAGGAATAAATAGTATTAAATATGTACAGCATAAATCGTACTATGGGGTAGATTTTCCAAGTGCCTGGCAAACATGATTCGCTGTATCAAATCATATCCACCGATATTGCTAAATGGCGACAGCATACGCTGTCAGCATTTAACATTTCACAAGCATTTCTTGTGAAATGCTTGTGCAATGCCAACCCCTGCACATTTGCGGCCAAGCCACTAGCAGGGGGTGTCAATCATCCTAAAAGGTGGCAGACAAGTTATGGAGTAGCGGTCTTACGACAGCTGCTTCTTGACTTACGTTTATGGTGAGCCAGAAACTACAGGCTTAGTTGAATCTACCCCTTTAAGTACACTGGATGTGCAAAAGACACATGGAAATTCGTAGTTAAAAACAACAATTATGCTTGGTATGTTCCACTTTTAAGTAAAATGGGCTGAAAATGGGCATTCCATCGGCATGTATGAAATTGTCTTTCAATTCCCAGTGTAATTCTATAAACATTTTCCCACTACACTTCTATTTTTTTTCTCGCAGGTTAAAAGGTAGCGAGTTTTCACCAAAATACTCAACACACTAATTACCCTGAAAGTAAAACCTATGCATGCAAAAAATACAGTGAGTATAAGGTACAGTGCACTTAAAACAGTGTCATTTGATTTGTATTAAGTATAATATTCCAGTTTTAAAACACTCCTGTTTCCCCTTTTGTACTTCACCCTCCATTGTGATCGTTTACCTAGCAGAGAGTTCTCATTATTTGCATGGGAGACTGCTCGCCACTCACAGGGACAGCCCCTTTTTTATAGTATTCCATGAGGGCCGCCCCTGCAAGTGTTGCAAACTTGCCGGATTACATTAAACAGTTAGTCCTGCAAGAGTAAAATGCTTACAGGTAGATTACAAGTTTTGCGTTCGTCTTTTAACGCTGAAAAAATTGCCATTTCAGCATTAAAACAGCAACACAGAGTCTTGTCGGTATAGCTGTACCGCAAGCCTTTTAGCCTGTAACGCAACGTCAGTCCCGCACTCGGAAAAATTAAGTTTTTTCATGGGATTCGCATAGCGCTGCCATTACAAGTTATACGGTGAGGCTAAAAAGCTTGCGTTACACCCAATAACGACACGTTCGGTACCGCCATCTAAGACCAGTAGTTATGAGTTTTACGCAACAAAACTGTTACACAAAACTCATAACTAAAGTGTTACAAAGTACACTAACACCCATAAACTATCTATTAACCCCTAAACCGAGGCCCACCCGCATCGCAAATACTATATTAAAGTTATTAACCCCTAATCTGCTGCTCCCGACATCGCCGCTACTAATAAAAATTATTAACCCCTATTCCACCGCTCCCCGACATCGTCGCCACTATACTTACGTTATTAACCCCTATTCCCCCTTACCCCAACATTGCCCACAATATAATAAATATATTAACCCCTATTCCGCTGCTCCCCGACATCGCCGCCACTAAATAAAGTTATTAAGCCCTAAACCTCTGGCCTCCCACATCACTACCACTAAATAAACCTATTAACACCTAAACCGCCAGCCCCCCACATCGCCAAAAAATTAAATTAAACTATTAACCCCTAACCCTAACAGCCCCCTAACTTTAAATTTATATTACAAGATCCCTATCTTAAAATAAATAAAAACTTACCTGTGAAATTAAAAAAACTAAGTTTAAACTATAAATTAAACTAACATACAAATTAAATTAATTAAATTACACATTAAAAAAACCTAAAAATAAAAAATACTAAATTATCCAAAATATAAAAAATTACACCTAATCTAATAGCCCTATTCAAATAAAAAGCCCCCTCAAAAGAAAAAAAAACACCCCCTAGCCTACAAAAAACTACCAATAGCCCTTAAAAGGGCCTTTTTGTAGGGCATTAACCTAAAGAAATAAGCTCTTTTTCCTGAAAAAACAGACCCCCCCCAACAGTAAAACCCACCACCCAACCAACCCCCAAAATAGAAAAAACCTAACTCTGAAAAAAAACTAATACACCCATTGCCATGAAAAGTGCATTTGCATGGGCATTGCCCATAAAAAGGGCATTTAGCTCTTTTTCTTGCCCTTAAAAGGGCATTCAGCTCTTTTAAGAAATGCCAAAACAATAATCCAAAAAAAACCCCACAAAAAACACTAACCCCTCTTTAGGTACTCACAGTTGCTGAAGTCCCGCTTGAACAATCTTCATCCCGGAGGCTCCATCTTCATCCAGGCGGCTCCATCTTCATCAATCTCGGGCACGGCATCTTCTTCATCCCTGCAGAGGTGGAGCGGTCAATGCGCGGAGGCGGGGGTCCAGGCGAAGGTCCATGGCGGAGGTCCAGGCAAAGGTCCAAGGCGAAGGTCCAGATTAGGGCTGCTAAAATCCTATTGGCTGTTCAAATCAGCCAATAGGATTTAAGCAGCTCTCATTCCTTTTGGCTGATTAAAATTTTTCAGCAAATAGGAATGCAATGGTAGACCCAGTATAAGAGGGGTACCTTGCATTTCAATCCTCAGTGTGCAGCGGATGATCGCATGAAGAGGACCTCCACATCGGATCAATGTACCTCCGCCTGGACCTCCACCTTGGACCTCCAACTGGACCTCCACCTTGGACCTCTGCCTTGGACCTCCGCCTGGACCTCCACCTTGGACCTGCGCCTGGACCTCCGCCTTGGACCTTTGCCTGGACCTTTGCCTTCGCGCATCGACCGCTCTGCCTCCGCAGGGATGAAGAAGGTGCCGGTTCCGCGATGGATGAAGATGGAGCCGCCTGGATGAATATGGAGCCGCCGGGATGAAGATCGTTCAAGCGGGATTTCAGCAACTGTAAGTACATCAAGAGAGGTTAGTGTTAGGTTTTTTTAAGGTTTTTTGGGGTGGGTTTTTTTTTATTAGGGTTTGGGCATTCGAAAAAGAGCTGAATACCCTTTTAAGGGCAATGCCCATACAAATGCTCTTTCAGGGCAATGGGTAGATTAGGTTTTTTTAGTTAGATTTTTTATTTTGTGGGTTTGGGGGGGTGGGGGTTTATAATGTTAGGGGGAGTTTGTTTTTATTTTTTTTTTAAAAACTGATTTCAATAGGGCAATGCCCTACAAAAGGCCCTTTTAAGGGCTATTGGTAGTTTATTATAGATTAGGGTTCTTTTATTTTGGGGTGTTTTTTTTTTAAACGGGGTATTAGAATAGGAATAATTTGTATTATTTTGGATAATTTATTTGTTATTTTGTATAATGTTTTTTTTAATCTTTTTGGGGTGTTTTTTTTTTTTAGAATAGCTATTTTTTATTTTTAATGGGCAGCAAAAGAGCTGAATGCCCTTTTAAGGGCAATGCCCATACAAATGCCCTTTTCAGGGCAATGGGTAGATTAGGTTTTACTTTATTTTTATTTTGTGAGTTTGGGGGGTGGGGTTTGTATACTGTTAGGGGGTGTTTGTTTTTCTTTTGTAGAAAAAGAGCTGATTTCTTTAGGGCAATGCCCTACAAAAGGCCCTTTTAAGGGCCTTTGGTAGTTTATTATAGATTAGGTTTTTTTTTATTTTGGGGTGTTTTTTTTAACAGGGTATTAGAATAGGAATAATTTTTATTGTTTTGGATAATTTCGATATTTTTTGTAATCGTAGGTTTTTTTATTTTTTGTAATTTTAGTGCTTTTTATTTTTTGTAATAGTAGATTTTTTATTTTTGTAATGTTTTAGTGTAAGGCAGCTTAGGTTTTATTTCACAGGTAAGTTTGTATTTATTTTAACTAGGTAGTTAGTAAATAGTTAATAACTATTTACTAACTAGTCTACCTAGTTAAAATAAATACAAACTTACCTGTGAAATAAAAATAAAACCTAAGCTAGCTACAATATAACTATCAGTTATATTGTAGTTAGCTTAGGTTTTATTTCACAGGTAAGTATATATTTAGTTTAACTAGGTAGACTAGATAGTAAATAGTAATTAACTATTTACTAACTACCTAGTTAAAATAAATACAAACCTACCTGTGAAATAAAACCTAAGCTGCCTTACACTAAAACATTACAAAAATAAAAAACCTACCATTACAAAAAACTAAAAAACCCCAAAAAAGTTAGGGGGTGTTAGGTTTAGGGTTAGGTTTAGGGAATAATAGTTTAATTTAGGTTGTTGCAATGTCGGGGGCTGGCGGTTTAGGGGTTAATAGGTTTATTTAGTGGAAGTTATGTGGGAGTCCAGAGGTTTAGGGGTTTATAAATTTATTTAGTGGCGGCGATGTCGGGGAGCCGTGGAATAGGGGTCTTTATTATAGTGTGGGTAATGTTGGGGTGCGGGGGAAAAGGGGTTGATAACTTTAGTATAGTGGCGGCGATATCGGGATTTATTTCGGTGGCAGCGATGTCGGGAGCGGCAGATTAGGGGTTAATAGATTTCTTTTAGTGGCGGCGATGTCAGGGGCAGCAGATTAGAGGTGTTTAGACGTTGGGTTTATATTAGTTGTTAGGTTTAAACGTAATTTTTTTTCCCAATAGGCATCAATGAGGCTGCATTACGGAGCTTTTCATTCCGCGATCGCAGGTGTTAGTTTTTTTTCTAACACTCTCCCCATTGATGGTGAAAAGCGTACATGAGCACGTCAAAGCAGCGCTTTTATTTTGTGCAGTATGGAGCTCAACACAACCATATCGCACGCACAAGGCAGCTTTTTAAAAACTTGTAATGGCTGCGCTATGAAGGGTCATACATCCAAAGCACTCCAGCCACCAGAAGAAATCTTTATTTAAAAGACCTTTATTTTCATTAGTTGGGTCCAAAAGTTTACAGGAACAACGCTTCGAACCTACAATAGGCTCTTAGTCATGTACTTTTGTTGAGTTCGTTTTGCACCCTCTATAGCGCAAAACTTGTAATCTAGGTGTTAGAGTATACAGTGAAACCTGTGAGAAAACTTAAGACAAACCCAAAGAATACCCTTGTTCAGCCCATTTAAATTGTTTTATAACAGAGGAATAAAATGTGCTTTGTTTTACAATTTTAACTTTATAGTTTGAAATTACATTGTATATTATAATAATTTTTTATTTTACCTTAAAGGGCCATTAAAATCAGCCAATAAAATTTCAGTAGCTCTCACTCTATTGGCTGATTTAAACAGCCAATAGGATTTCAGTAGCTCTCATCCTATTTGCTGATTTGAATTTCAAAAATCAAATCAGCCAATAGGAATGCAAGGGACGCCATTTTGAAAATGCTCCCTTGCATTGAAGATTCAGTATACGGCGTCGACCGTATGAAGAGGACGCCAGATGTCTTCAGGATGGACCTGGTCCGCGCCGCCAGGATGAAGATAGAAGACGCCGCCGGGATGAATATAGAAGATGCCGCCTGGATGAAGATAGAAGACGCCGCCTGGATGGATGAAGACCTTGCCGCCTAGATGAAGACTTCTCACCGCCTGGATGTCCGGACTTCAAAAACTGTAAGTGGATCTTCGGGGGTTAGTGTTAATTTTTTTTAAAACTTTTTTTGGGTGTTTTTTTTTTTAGATTAGGGTTTGGGCTTTTCTTAAAAGAGCTAAATGCCCTTTTCAGGGCAAGAAAAAGAGCTTAATGCCCTTTTAAGTGCAATGCCCATAAAAAAATGCCATTTTCAGGGCAATGGGTAGCTTAGGTTTTTGTTAGAGTTAGTTTTTTTATTTTGGGGAGTTGGTTGGGTGGTGGGTTTTACTGTTGGGGACTCTTTGTATTTTTTTCAGGTAAAAGAGCTGATTTTTTTAGGGCAATGCCTTACAAAAGGCCCTTTTAATTTATTGTAGGCTAGGGTTTTTATTTTTATTTTTATAGGGCTATTAGATTAGGTGTAATTGTTTTTATTTGGATAATTTCGTTTGTTATTTTTCGTAATTTAGTGTTTGTTATTTTTTGTAATTTAGTATTTTTTATTTTTTGTAATTGTAGATTTAATTTTTTTTTAGTAGTGTTAGGTTTTTTTTAATGTGTAATTTAATTTATTCAATTGATAGTTATTTTAATTTAGTATAATAGTAATGTTAGTTTAATTTATAGTTTAAACTTATGCCTAGATTTAGAGTTTGGGGTTAGCCATCAAAAGTAGCGTTAAGGGGTCCTAACGCTGCTTTTTATCGCCCTCTGGTATTTAGAGTCAGCCAGGAAAGGGTCTACCGCTCACTTCATTTCCGAGACTCCAGGCAACCGCAGATCCCCTTACGTCAATTGCGTATCCTATCTTTTCTATGGGATTTGCCTAACGCTGGTATTTGGAGTCTTGGAAGAACTGAGCGGTAGAGCCTCTACCGACAAGACTCCTACCGCCAAAAAAAGTCAGTAGTTAAGAGGTTTATGGGCTAACGCCGGAATATAAATCTCCTAATTACTGTGCCATAAAGTACACTAACACCCTAAACTACCTATGTACCCCTAAACCGAACCCCCCCACATCGCCAACCCTCTTATAACATTTTTTTAACCCCTAATCTGCCGACCGGACATCGCCGCCACCTTCATTATCCCTATGAACCCCTAATCTGCTGCCCCTAACATCGCCAACACCTATATTATATTTATTACCCCCTAATCTGCTCCCCCAACGTTGCCGCTACCTTACCTACACTTATTAACCCCTAATCTGCCGACCGGACCTCGCCGCCACTATAATAAATGTATTAACCCCTAAACCGCTGAACTCCCGCCTCGCAAACACTATAATAAATTTTATTAACCCCTAATCTGCCCTCCCTAACATCGCCGCCACCTACCTACAATTATTAACCCCTAATCTCCCGACCGCAACGTCGCCGCTACTATAATAAAGTTATTAACCCCAAAACCAAACTCTAACCCTAACCCTAACACCCCCCTAAGTTAAATATAATTTTAATTAAGCAAAATAATATTCCTATAATTAAAACAATTATTCCTATTTAAAACTAAATACTTACCTAGAAAATAAACCCTAATATAGCTACAATATAACTAATAGTTACATTGTAGCTATTTTAGGGTTTATATTTATTTTACAGGCAACTTTGTATTTATTTTAACTAGGTACAATAGCTATTAAATAGTTAATAACAATTTAATAGCTACCTAGTTAAAATAAGTACAAAATTACCTGTAAAATAAATCCTAACCTAAGTTACAAATACACCTAACACTACACTATCATTAAATTAATTAAATAAATTACCTACAATTAGCTAACTAAAATACAATTAAATAAACTAATCTATAATACAAAAACCCCCACTAAATTACAAAAAATAAAAAAATATTACAAGAAGTTTAAACTAATTACACCTAATCTAAGCCCCCTAATAAAATAAAAAAGCCCCCCCAAAATAAAAAAAATGCCCTACCCTATTCTAAATTACAAAAGTAATCAGCTCTTTTACCAGCCCTTAAAAGGGCTTTTTGCAGGGCATTGCCCCAAAGTAATCAGCTCTTTTAGCTGTAAAAAAAATACAACCCCCCCAACATTAAAACCCACCACCCACATACCCCTACTCTACCCACCCAAACCCCCCTTAAAAAAAACTAACGCTAACCCCCTGAAGATCTCCCTACCTTGAGTCGTCTTCACCCAACCGGGCCGAAATCTTCATCCAAGGTGCGCAGAGGAGGTCCTTCATCCCGTAGAAGTCTTCATCCAGGTGGAGTCTTCAATCTTCATCCATCCAGAGCGGAGCGGAGCCATCTTCCAAGGAGCCGACGTGGAGCCATCCTCTTCATCCGGAGTCTTTGTACACAATGACGGTACCTTTAAGTGACTTCATCCAAGATGGTGTCCCTACAATTCCGATTGGCTGATAGAATCCTATCAGCCAATCGGAATTAAGGTCGGAAAAATCTGATTGGCTGATTTAATCAGCCAATCAGATTGAAGTTCAATCCGATTGGCTGATCCAATCAGCCAATCGTATTGAGCTCGCATTCTATTGGCTGATTGGAACAGGATTCTATCAGCCAATCGGAATTGAAGGGACGCCATCTTGGATGACGTTACTTAAAGGTACCGTTATTGTGTACGAAGACTCCGGATGGAGAGGATGGCTCCGCGTCGGTGCTTTTTTATTTTATTAGGGGGCTTAGATTAGGTGTAATTAGTTTAAACTTCTTGTAATTTTTTTATTTTTTTGTAATGATAGATTAGTTTATTTAATTGTATTTTAGTTTAGCTAATTGTAGGTAATTTATTTAATTAATTTAATGATAGTGTAGTGTTGGGTGTATTTGTAACTTAGGTTAGGATTTATTTTATAGGTAATTTTGTACTTAGTTTAACTAGGTAGCTATTAAATAGTTATTTTTAATTTCCCAGGTAAGTTTTTATTTATTTTTAGATAGGGATATTGTAATTTTAATTAAAAGTTAGGGGTTTGTTAGGTTTAGGGGTTAATAGTTTAATTTAGTTTTTTGCAATGTGGGGGGCTGGAGGTTTAGGGGTTGATAGGTTTATTTAGTGGCAGTGATGTGGAAGTTAGAAGTTTAGGGGTTAATAACTTTATTTAGTGGCGTGGATGTCAGGGAGTGGCGGAATAGGGGTTAATATCTTTATTATAGAGGGAGTGCAGAATTATTAGGCAAATGAGTATTTTGACCACATCATCCTCTTTATGCATGTTGTCTTACTCCAAGCTGTATAGGCTCGAAAGCCTACTACCAATTAAGCATATTAGGTGATGTGCATCTCTGTAATGAGAAGGGGTGTGGTCTAATGACATCAACACCCTATATCAGGTGTGCATAATTATTAGGCAACTTCCTTTCCTTTGGCAAAATGGGTCAAAAGAAGGACTTGACAGGCTCAGAAAAGTCAAAAATAGTCAGATATCTTGCAGAGGGATGCAGCACTCTTAAAATTGCAATGCTTCTGAATCGTGATCATCGAACAATCAAGCGTTTCATTCAAAATAGTCAAAAGGGTCACAAGAAGCGTGTGGAAAAACCAAGGCACAAAATAACTGCCCATGAACTGAGAAAAGTCAAGCGTGCAGCTGCCAAGATGCCACTTGCCACCAGTTTGGCCATATTTCAGAGCTGCAACATCACTGGAGTGCCCAAAAGCACAAGGTGTGCAATACTCAGAGACATGGCCAAGGTAAGAAAGGCTGAAAGACGACCTCCACTGAACAAGAAACACAAGCTGAAACGTCAAGACTGGGCCAAGAAATATCTCAAGACTGATTTTTCTAAGGTTTTATGGACTGATGAAATGAGAGTGAGTCTTGATGGGCCAGATGGATGGGCCCGTGGCTGGATTGGTAAAGGGCAGAGAGCTCCAGTCCGACTCAGACGCCAGCAAGGTGGAGGTGGAGTACTGGTTTGGGCTGGTATCATCAAAGATGAGCTTGTGGGGCCTTTTCGGGTTGAGGATGGAGTCAAGCTCAACTCCCAGTCCTACTGCCAGTTTCTGGAAGACACCTTCTTCAAGCAGTGGTACAGGAAGAAGTCTGCATCCTTCAAGAAAAACATGATTTTCATGCAGGACAATGCTCCATCACACGAGTCCAAGTACTCCACAGCGTGGCTGGCAAGAAAGGGTATAAAAGAAGAAAATCTAATGACATGGCCTCCTTGTTCACCTGATCTGAACCCCATTGAGAATCTGTGGTCCATCATCAAATGTGAGATTTACAAGGAGGGAAAACAGTACACCTCTCTGAACAGTGTCTGGGAGGCTGTGTTTGCTGCTGCATGCAATGTTGATGGTGAACAGATCAAAACACTGACAGAATCCATGGATGGCAGGCTTTTGAGTGTCCTTGCAAAGAAAGGTGGCTATATTGGTCACTGATTTGTTTTTGTTTTGTTTTTGAATGTCAGAAATGTATATTTGTGAATGTTGAGATGTTATATTGGTTTCACTGGTAAAAATAAATAATTGAAATGGGTATATATTTGTTTTTTATTAAGTTGCCTAATAATTATGCACAGTAATAGTCACCTGCACACACAGATATCCCCCTAAAATAGCTATAACTAAAAACAAACTAAAAACTACTTCCAAAACTATTCAGCTTTGATATTAATGAGTTTTTTGGGTTCATTGAGAACATGGTTGTTGTTCAATAATAAAATTAATCTTCAAAAATACAACTTGCCTAATAATTCTGCACTCCCTGTAGTGTGGGCGATGTTGGGGTGTGGGGGAATAGGGGGTTAATAACTTTATTATAGCATGGGCGATGTCGGGAAGCGACGGAATAGGGTTTAATAACTTTTATTAGTGCCGGCGATGTCGGGAGAAGCAGATTAGGGGTTAATACGTTTTAAATAGTGTTTGCGATGCGGGAGGGCCTCAGTTTAGGGGTTAATAGGTAGTTTATGGGTGTTAGTATACTTTGTAACACTTTAGTTATGAGTTTTGTGTAACAGTTTTGTTGCGCAAAACTCATAATCTAGACTTAGATTGCGGAACGGATCGTGTCGGTATAGGCTGTAACGCAAGCTTTTTAGCCTCACCGCAAAACTTGTAATGGCAACGCTATGGAAATCCCATGCAAACCTGTCTTTTTTTGAATGCGGGACTGACGTTGCGTTACAGGCTAAAATGCTTGCGGTACAGCTATACCGACAAGACTCGTAATGGCTGCGTTACTGTTTTAACACTGAAATGGCCATTTTTTAATCGTTAAAACAATAACGCATAACTTGTAATCTATGTGTATGTTAATTACATTGACTGTCATACTGCATAGTAATGATCTGCCTTACTGTAAGCAGTGTAATGAATGGTGACACTATAAATCTGACTATCAAACTGCTAAATTAAGTGTTATCACGCTACAGAGTAATGCAATAAGTTTTCTGCTACAATTATTTTAAAATTCATACCACTGAGCAATGTAATAACTGTTACACTGCAGGGATAAGTATTGATTACATATAACCAGTAGCAAATCAATATGAGGGACAGATACCCAAGTAAAGGTAACTGACAGTATTTGTGATTTGTGTATTTCACTTCTAGCCATTAGTGCTTTTGTGTATGTTTAGCTGTATTTGTATGTGTTTGATTGTTTCTGTGTGTGTGTGTGTCTGTGTTTATGTGTGTGTTTCTGTGAGTGTGTGTGGTGTGTCTACGTATGTTTTTCCTGTGTGGTTCTGTGCTTGTGTATGTATTTGTGTGTGTTTCTGTGTAAGTGTGTTTTTGGGTGTGTGTTTCTGTGTCTGTATATGTTGTTTGTGAACTAACTACCGGCTAGATTAGCAGACAATATTGCAGCGTAAGCCAAAATTGAGCTCCATACCGCACTCCAATACCAGCGCTGCTTTGAGCTGGTTTTACGTGCTTGTGCACGATTTCCCCTAGACATCAATGGGGAGAGCCGGCTGAAAAAAGTCTAACACCTGCAATAAAGGAACATAAAGCTCCATAACGCAGCCTTATTGATTCCTATGGGGAAAGAAAAGTTATCTTTACACCTAACACCCTAACATAAACCCTGAGTCTAAACACCCCTAATCTGCCGCCCCCGACATCGCCGACACCTACATTACACTTATTAACCCCTAATCTGCCGCCCTCGACATCGCCGCCACCTACATTACACTTATTAACCCCTAATCTGCCACCCCTAACATCGCCGCCACCTACCTACATTTATTAACCCCTAATCTGTCGCTCCCGACATCGCCGCCACCTACCTACACTTATTAACCCCTAATCTGCCACCCCCAACGTCGCCGCCACTATACTAAAGTTATTAACTCCTAAACCTAACCCTAAGTCTAACCCTAACACCCCCTAACTTTAATGTAATTAAAATAAATCTAAATAAAAATTACAATTAATACCTAAATAATTTCTATTTAAAACTCAATACTTACCTGTAAAATAAACCCTAAGCTAGCTACAATATAACTAATAGTTACATTGTAGCTATCTTAGGTTTTATTTTTATTTCACAGCTAAGTTTGTATTTATTTTAACTAGGTAGACTAATTAGTAAATAGTTATTAACTATTTACTAGCTACCTAGCTAAAATAAATACAAATTTACCTGTAAAATAAAACCTAACCTGAGTTACACTAACACCTAACCTTACACTACAATTAAATACATTACATTCATTAAATACAATTAACTAAATTACAAAAAAAAAACCACTTAATTACACAAAATAAAAAAGAAATGATCAAATATTTAAACTAATTACACCTAATCTAATAGCCCTATCAAAATAAAAAAGCCCCCCCAAAATAAAATAAAAACCTAGCCTAAACTAAACTACAAATAGCCCTTAAAAGGGCCTTTTGCAGGGCATTGCCCCAAAGAAATCAGCTCTTTTACCTGTAAAAAAAATACAAACAACCCCCCAACAGTAAAACCCACCACCCACACAAGCAAACCCCCATATAAAAACCTATCTAAAAAATCTAAGCTGCCCATTACCCTGAAAATGGCATTTGTATGGGCATTGCCCTTAAAAGGGCATTTAGCTCTTTTTCCGCCCAAACCCTAAGCTAAAAATAAAACCCACCCAATAAACCCTTAATAAAACCTAACACTAACCTCCGAAGATCCACTTACAGTTTTTGAAGACCCGACATCCATCCTCAACGAAGCGGCAGAAGTCTTCATCCAAGTCGGCAGAAGTCTTCATCCAGACGACATCTTCTAGCTTTATCCATCCGGCGCGGAGCATCCTCTTCTTTCGACAGCGACGGAAGAATGAAGGTTCCTTTAAGGGACGTCATCCAAGATGGCGTCCCTTGAATTCCAATTGGCTGATAGAATTCTATCAGCCAATCGGAATTAAAGGTGAAAAAATCCTATTGGCTGATCCAATCAGCCAATATGATTGAGCTCACATTCTATTGGCTGATTGGAACAGGTTAGGTTTTATTTTACAGGTAAATTTGTATTTATTTAGCTAGGTAGCTAGTAAATAGTTAATAACTATTTACTAACTATTCTACCTAGTTAAATTAAATACAAACTTAGCTGTGAAATAAAAATAAAACCTAAGCTAGATACAATATAACTATTAGTTATATTGTAGATAGCTTAGGGTTTATTTTATAGGTAAGTATGTATTTAGTTTTAAATAGGAATTATTTAGTTATTAATAGTTGGTTTTATTTAGATTTATTTTAATTACATTAAAGTTAGGGGTGTTAGGGTTAGACTTAGGGTTAGGTTTAGGGGTTAATAACGTTATTATAGTGGCAGCAGATTAGGGGTTAATAACAGTAATGTAGGTTGCGGCGATGTTAGGGACAGCAGATTAGGGGTTAATATTTAACTAGTGTTTGCGATGCGGGAGTACGGCGGTTTAAGGGTTAATATGTTTATTATAGTGGCAGCGATGTCCGGAGCGGCAGATTAGGGGTTAATAATTTTATTTTTTTTGTTTGCGATGCGGGAGGGCCTCGATTTAGGGGTTAATAGGTAGTTTATGGGTGTTAGTGTACTTTGTAACACTTTAGTTATGAGTTTTATGCTACAGCTTTGTAGCGCAAAACTCATAACTAATGACTTTAAAATGTGGTACGAATCTTGACGGGATAGGGTGTACCACTCACTTTTTGGCCGGAAAAGCAAACTCGTAATACCGGCGCTATGGAAGTCCCATTGAAAAATGACTTTTTGAAAGCTGCGGTAGTTACGTTGTGTTACGGCCAAAAAAGTGTGTGGTACACCTAAACCTGCAAAACTCGTAATACCAGCGGTAGTGAAAAAGAGCCTTAACGCTGCTTTTTCACTTATACCGCAAAACTCGTAATCTAGCCGTACATTTTTTACAATGTTTTCAAGTTTGACTACACTCAAGAATAAAGTGGACACAAATTTTAGTCTCTTGGCCAAAAATTGCAAAAGTCAAAGGGGTTTTGCCGATGGTTTAAATTTTTTGTGTGTGTAAAATTTTAAACTTATTGCAGACTTCTCAGAGGCTCAGATCTGTTTTATTCTTCACTGTGTTAGCAACAGAGCAATAGCAGTTGCCATTTATTGTGTGACTGTGCCCCCCCCCCCCAGTTATACTAGTTTAAAAAAAAGTTTACTTATTGGACTTAAATATAGTATACTATAGTAAAGTACTTGACTTATATTATTTGTCTCAGTTAAAATACAAGGGGCTAGATTACAAGTGTTAAGATTTTTGCGCTTTTTGGGTTGCGCTGGTATTTACATGTATTTTGCGTTAGCAAATTCAAATCAGCCAATATAATGAAAGCTTTTACCTTTCATTCTATTGGCTGATTTGAATTTGAAATGGGTACCTCACATTTACTATTCAGTGTGTGGCTGGAGACCTTATGAAGAGGACCTCCATGATGAAGCTCGCAAAATGAGGAACACCATCTCCGCCACCGCCTTAGTGAAGAAGATGTAGCGCTGCCTGGAAGAAGATGGAGTGCCGCCATAATCATTATTGGTGAGTACCTTTATGGGGGTTAGTGTTAGTTTTTTTTTGGGGGGGTTAGGGGTTTGGTTTTTTTAACAGATTAGGGTTTTGCTTTTTTTATTAGCAGCAAAAGAGCTGCATGCCCTTTTAATGGCAATGCCCATCCAAATGCCCTTTTCAGGGCAATTTATAAATTAGATTTTTTTTTTTGTTAGATTTTGATTTATTTTGGGGGGTTAGGGGGTGGGGGTTGTAATGTTAGAGGGGATAATGTGTGGGGTTTTTTTAAAAAGAGAGCTGATTGCTTTAGGGCAATGCTCTACAAAAGGCCCTTTAAAGGGCTAGCTATTGGTAGTTTATTTTTAGAATAGTTTTTTTTATTTTGGGGTGTTTTTCTGGGGGGGTATTAAAATAGGATTACATTTTTAATCTTTTTGGTAATTACTTTTTTATTTTCTGTATTCTTAGGCTTTTGTTATTTTCTGTAATGTTAAGTTTTTTTATTTTTGGTAATGTTAGTTTTTTATTTTTAAATGTAAGATTAGGTTTTTATTTAATTTTACAGGTAATTTTTTTTAAGGTAGTTAGGATTTTTTAGTATATTTAGGGGTATTTTAATTTGGGTTAGGTTAGGGGGCGTTAGATTAGGGGGTTTATATGTTAGTTTATTACTTTGCGGGGGATGTCGCTTTAGGGCTTAATATTTTATTGAGATAGTTTGTGATGTGGGGGGATGGCGGTTTAGGGGTTAATAGTTTATTTAAATAGTTTGCATTGTGGGGGTGGCAGTTTAGGGGTTAATAGTTTATTTAGAAAGATTGCATTCTGGGGGGAGGCAGTTTAGGGGTTAATAGTTTATTTATAAAGTTTGCGTTGTGGGGGGGCGGTTTAGGAGTTAATAGTTTATTTAGATAATTTATTTATGTGCGTAAGTGTACTTTGTATTGTATTATTTTTTTTTGCTGAAATTTTCTTTTTATTGAGGTGGCAATAACACATTGTTACAAACACGATATCTATGTATGCAGAAGGTATCACAGAAGTTTACAGCACAGTGAACAATGTTTCATGATGATACAACATATTAGAATCTTATAGGCCGAACTTTTCTGCTCCTCATTTTGATTTTAAACCACAGTGTGTCCTCAATGGAAGACGATCCTCTGGCAGGAACACACTATCCAAAATACAAGGAGGACACCGCTACTAATCTTAGTCAGCATCAATTAGCATCAGAGTCAGACAAAGTGGTATTAATAAGAGTGTTGTGATGAAACATGCTTAAGATATCACTGTTTGCTTAATAAAGTAACAACAGTTAAACTTTTTGTAGTAAAGATAACATTGAAAAAACTGGTAAACAACCCTAAGACATCATGTAGAACACAGTGAAACCATTAAAACATGCAGACCATAGGGGGGGCGGAGCGAGGCCAAGCTGGAAATGGCCGCAAAAGACTGAAGCTCTGAGCAGGTTAGACGAACCTTAGCCAAAAAAGAAGAATCGGACTCTGTAAAAAAGGACCACTTGGTGGCATATCACCCATCTACACTTGGGGGATAGGCAGATGCAAGAAAAACTCCGATGTTAAAACCGGGAGGCGTAATGCAAAGTGATAACGCTGTGTAGGCCCAAGCCCTGACAGCCTGTAAAACCGGAGGGGCGCAGATTTGCAAGTTTTTCAGAGAGATGAGGAGTTGCATGGTTCACATTTCTAGGAGTTATGGAGACCAAACATAAGCTACAGGTATGAATCACATTTGTTCAAAACAATAAACAAGGGGAAAAAGGTGCTTAAAAATCTTAACGCTGCAGATTATATGACGGCCCACGTGGCACATAATAACACCGGCACTTTCAAATCCCCCATAACAGCTACTTCCCTCACAAAAGGACTATAAAACACAAGATGTGACGAACCTATATTCCTACCCATACATAAGCATCATTATTCAGAAATAGGCCACTGGGGATGGCCCCAAAAAGACCCAATAAGCAGAACAAAACGAGCAAAGTATTAAAAAATCAAACACTCTCACCAGTACCTGTAAGCAACTTTTTTCAACCTCAAGAACATTCCCATAGGGAAGCAGACAAAACTACAATGGAGATGCAGCCTAGTTCCATGTCTGTGGCGATATCAAAAGAATATGCAGACCAACTAAAAATGGACATTGCTAAGTTACCTACCAAGGCTGACTTTGACGGTCTAAAAGACTTAATACAATCTGAATTGTCTTCCATGAAACATGACATAAAGGAGATAGGAAACAGGATAGAGTCCATAGAAGAAGCCCAAGATTCCACAGATAAAATAGTGGACTCACTAACAACCCACGCAAGAGAGCAAGAAGCCTATATGGAAGCTATGGATGACAAACTAGAAGACCTTGACAACAGGGGACGTAGAAACAACCTGAGGGTAAGGGGTGCACCGGAATCCATTGCCCCAGCAGAAATACCGGAATACCTACAAGGGCTGTTTAAGCACTTACAGAATGACCAACAGGCTCCTGACATGGAGCTGGACAGGGCACACAGAGCCCTACGACCCCCTCCACCACCGAACGCACCTCCAAGAGATATCATTCTAAGGTTTTTGAGGTACACAGACAAGGAGAAGATATGGCTCCAAGCAAGACAACTGAGACAAATAACTTACTTAGATCACCACCTACAAATATTTCTGGATCTTAGCCCCATAACAGTGCAGAAAAGAAAAGAGGTCCGCTTTATAACTAAAATACTACAGGAAAAGAATGTGAGATATAAATGGGGATATCCCTTCTGCCTACATGTGCAACATGAAGGAAGATCAGTGTCATATAGATCACCTAAAGACCTAGAGGACCTATCTAAACTACTGGACATCTCTTTTAGTCCACCAACCACAGCTGAAGAAAGGTCAAGATTGCCAACTGCTACAGCATCTTTCAGCAAGCAGATGAACCAAAAGCCGACCTGGTCAACGGTTATAACGAAGAAAAGAAAGGAGAAAAGACCAAAACCCTCAACATCGTCCAGCAGCGATCCAGGATGATTAACAGGACAAATAATCTGTGGGTGAGATAATTCTATATTGAACTTAGAGAAAAGTCACATAGGACATTCAAATGTTAAGTGACGCAAGTCACATGAACACTGTTCAACGAAAGAGAAAAGTTAACATTTGGGTTAAGCTAGTATGGTATCCAGTTCTGATAGCCGGATCTGGTAAATGGTTAAACAAATCGTTACTAAAGCATGTATAAAGAGTTAGATTAAGTTTGGTTCTGTCATGATACTATGGTCTCTGAAGAGACCCCTAGAAATGTTAGAAATGTTTTAAATGGATAAGCTTTTCACCCCCTCTCTTCCCCCCTCCCCATAGAAATGTTTATATTGGCAAGAAGAGTCAACCAGCAATCCCCCCTAGCTGGGATTTATAGCACAAGATAGATTGTGCCCAGATAGTAATGTTTGAATTGTTTGAAATGTTTATATTACACGAAGTGAATGCAGTTCTTTGTTTTATTGCCTTCAAAGTCTTAAGCTACTGTTTTGAAGTTGCCACAGGTCAGGAGCAAATGCATGGGCGACCTGATTGCCTTGAATGGAAACACTACACAACTAGGGAACAAGTTAAATTCCAAGTGTTAAACAAGGTTAGATTTAGTCTTCTTAATGAGTTAAATGACAGAAAACACGCAGAATAGTCTTAACATCCTATCGGCAAACGCAAAAGGCCTCAATAGCCCACACAAAAGAAGCGTAGTGCTAAAAGACATAAAAGAGAAAAGGGGGGACATAGTATTCCTACAGGAAACGCATTTTGTAAAGGGCAGGGAACCTAAGACTTTTAAATTTAAATATGGCGAAACGTTTTATGCATCCAATTCTACCAAAACAAATGGGGTGGGAATCCTAATCAAAAGAAATATACACTTTCAACAGATCAAGGTGCATAGGGACAGGGAAGGGAGATACTTGATTGTCACAGGCAAGCTATTTAATACAGTGGTGACCATGGTCTGCACGTATGCCCCCAACACTAGACAAGATGCATACTTTAAACATTTAACTAATTTACTATTAGAAGTGTCCAAAGGTACCCTAATTATTGGAGGAGACTTCAATCTTACACTCGACCCCTATATGGACAATTCCAACCACACTTCATCGGTCCCCAACAAAATAATTAACACAACACGACAGTGTCTAAAGGACCTCACAGTTCACGATGCATGGAGAGTGAAGTACCCAGACGTAAGAAATTACACTTTTTATTCACACCCTCATGCCCGATACTCTCGCATTGACTACATCATGCTAGACGTAGCCAGCTTAGCCAGGGTAAAGGAACTCACCATTTACCCCAGAACATGGTCGGACCATTCGATGGTAGGCTGCACTATACACTGGCCCCTAATGAATAAAATCTCACACACATGGAGAATAGATGACAATTTAATTAGGGACCCAGTCTACACATTCAAAATAGAAAAAACATTAACTGAATACTTTACACTGAATCAAGCCTCCACATCAGATAACAGGCTCTTGTGGGAAGCTCACAAATCAGTGGTCAGAGGCGAATTAATAAGCATGAAAGCTCACAAAATAAAGGAAGAAAGAATTTATCTACACAATACTCTTACTAGGCTTTCAGAGCTAGAAAAACAACACAAATATAACACTAATGATCATACATTACTGAAAGCAATAGAAGATTGTAGAGCCACGATACAAACCATTATAGATAAGGAGTGTAAGCAACACGCAATAAAATTGAGGCAAACATATTTTGAAGGTAACAACAAGAGCAGCTCACTATTCGCCAGAAAACTCAAAAGGAAAATTAATAAAACATATATTTTACAGACAAAAGACATCAAGGGGAAAGATGTATACACGACTACCCAAATAGCTGAGGCATTCAGAACATATTATGAACAACTGTACAATATTAGTAAAGGTGGGGCAAATCCACCACAATTGAAAAATAGCTCATTGACACAGGAATACCTAGAGAAACTAAAGTTCCCCACACTGAGACAGGAACAGATAGATTCACTGGACAGTCCTTTCTCTTATGAGGAAATCAAGAAAGTAATAAAAGACCTCCCTACAGGAAAGGCCCCAGGACCAGACGGTTACTCAAACAGATACTACAAACAATACAAGGACATTTTAATACCACAACTATTAGACTTGTTCAACAGCATCAGTGAGGAGAACCCATTCCTAGACACTAACCTGGAAGCACACATAGTGGTCTTGCCTAAACCAGGCAAACCTCCAGACAGGGTGGAGAATTTCAGGCCCATTTCACTATTGAACTCGGACCTCAAAATATATGCAAAAATTCTGTCCAACCGTTTAAATCAGGTATTGCCCCAGCTTATTAAGAACGATCAAGTAGGTTTCATACAAAACAGAGAGGCCAAGGATAACACAGTTAGGGCAATACATCTCCTAGAATACACCCAGCAACAGAAAGTGCCCCTGGCCCTGGTCTCAACAGACGCGGAGAAAGCGTTCGACCGCGTCTGTTGGACATTCCTCAGGGCCACATTACAAAAATTCCAACTGGGAAAAACCACCATATCAAGGATTTTCGCCCTTTACCATTCCCCGTCAGCTAGGGTCAGAGTCAATGGCCACTTATCCAATCCATTCAGTATATCAAATGGGACCCGCCAGGGTTGCCCCCTATCCCCATTGCTGTTTGCCTGCATAGTGGAAGCCCTGGCCTTGGCAGTTAGAGACAAACCCTCAATCCAGGGACTAGACATAGCAGGTTCTACCCATAAGATCTTATTGTATGCTGATGATATTTTATTTTTCCTTACCAACCCCGCAACCTCTATACCCTCCCTTTGTGTTGAACTAGACAATTTCCAAAAAGTATCCAATTTCCTCATCAATAAATCTAAGTCAGAGATGCTTTTGCTAAACCATGATCCCCTGCAATCCCAAAATATTTGTCAGATATGCCCATTCAAAAAAAGAGGGAACTCCCTAAAATACCTAGGCATATACTTAGCCCCAACAACTGAAGAAATGTTTCAACTAAATTATGTCCCCATCCAACAACAGATCATAGCAGATCTCTCAGCTTGGAGATCAAAGAATGTATCCTGGTTAGGGAGAATCACAATCCTAAAAATGAATGTCCTCCCAAGGTTATTATATATCTTCCAAACCCTGCCCATCCCCACACCCAAGAACTTCACTAATTCATTACAATCCAAACTATTAGCGTATGTATGGGAAAACAGGCCAGCAAGGATCAATAAGCAACTAATGTGCATGCCAACTAAAAGAGATGGATTAGGGGTTCCTGATTTGGAAAAGTACCGTACGGGTATATTCCTGCAAAGGATCATTGACTGGTACACGAACTTCACAACTAAGGCTTGGGTGGCACTGGAGCATGATATTGCAAATAAGTCACACCTGGGGTCTCTCTGCTGGCTACCGCCAAAACAGACCTCTTTAGAACATCATTCTAACTCTATCATAGCAGAGACATTCCGGGTCTGGAACCATATTCTAATATCATACCCGAATATATCCTCAAGAACCTCCCCGCTAACACCCCTTACAAATAATACAGACTTCATACCGGGGCTGAATTTCCCCAACAAAACCCTATCTAACAAGAGAAAAACCTTAGCGGCATTTCAGTTAGGTAATGAGCATAAATTTTATAACCTAGAAGAGTTAGCGACAGAGGGAATTGACCTCTCAAACAATTGGTTACTATTACGCCAATGTCAATCATATATAACTAAACACCTCGATCGAAGGAATTTAGTGAGGCCCATGACGGCATTTGAATCACTATGTAGAACAGACACCCCACATAAAAAGACACTAGCTATTTCTCATGCACTACTACAAATTCCACCTCATGGCTACACCCCGTATTACATAGATAGGTGGAATACAGAACTGAACCTAGACATGACACCAAGAGAGGTCTCAGAGATTTTCACGAATGTAACCAAGGTCTCCTCCTCCAGCCGACTAATTGAACTAAATTTAAAGATAATCCAAAGGTGGTACTACACACCGGCTAGGATACATAAACTCTATAGGACGGCAAGTGATACATGCTGGAGGTGCGAAAATGGCAGGGGGAACATGGCTCACATCTGGTGGGATTGTACTATGATAAAGGAAGTGTGGGAAAAAGTGGCAAGGGAGACTTCAGAAATGGTGGGGGTCACGATTCCACCAGATCCTCGCATCTGGCTATTTAATATTATTCCAAGAAAGACACAAACACAAGTGAAAAAACTAATCTTTATGGCAAGTAATGGCATGAAGACATTACTTGCAAGGCACTGGAAACAAAAATACATCCCCACAGTTGCTGATTGGATCCATACTTTCCAACATATCTTACAGTTAGAGGAATATGCATACATTAAGTCGAGGACTGAGGTGTCATACGGCTTAATGAAGATCATGTGGGACACATATATAGCAAATAAATTTCATAATTAGCAAATGCGAACTAAGTTGGGTTTATGCTTTATTAGGAGATTGATATAGGACCTAAGGCTCCTGACAACTGTGGCAACAGAATGTTTCTAGATACCTATTGTTAGACGCATTCCACTGCATAACTGTAAAATGTAAAAGAAAATGTTAAACGGTTTGTTGCAATTTCTTTTTTGACTTCTGTAATGTACGAATTTTATTTGACAATAAAACTGTTTATTAAAAAAAAAACAAAAAAAAAAAAACATGCAGACCATAGATAGTAGAGAACACATGAGTAAACACAGCATTTATTGTTTCATATTATGACCCAAAGAACCTTTTTACTTATATAGGGGGAAAAAAACTTACTCAGAGGTTCTTCAGGCTGGGCAGAGAATACGAAACTCTGCCAAAGCAGATGATGCAGAGGATAAGTCACATATCCCTAACCGCACAAGGGGGGTGAGGGGGGGGCGGAGGTTATGTTAATGATAATGTTCCCCTCCATTGCTATCATGAATAAAGGACAGATAAGCAGTGTCAGTGTTAGTCGACATTAAATATATAACCAGCCTAGACACACTAAGCGTACTAGATTACCAGAGATGACTGGGGAGAGAGTGAGGCCATGGAAGGTACTGAGCATGAGATTATTAATGTACTCATATGATAGGAACTTATAATTGACCAAAGAATAGCTGAAATATATAGTAGTAAGCTTTTTATATTCTAGTGTATGACACCCAGAACACATTATAAAAGAGAGGGAATTACTATCTCAAAAATAAGAACTGTGAGCCTAAACCATCCTAAATGCGACACTGAGCCAGGGCTATAGGATATAAGCCTTGTGAAATATAGCTGAGCTTGATATAACCCAAATAAGGGGCGTATCACTCAAACAGTTAGGTCGAGGGGGGGCGGAGCCGGCCACGGAAGGCAATGGCCGCAATCTGCATGAGCTCAGAGTCAAACACTTTGATAGACTACTTTTCATGGGGGAAACCCCAGCCTTCTGATCCGCAAAAATGAGTAGAAAGCTCATGAAGTGACAGGGAATACATTCCTACATATTCCCCTGAGAATGGCAGCACAATAGCCGTACAAAATAGGACCTCACATCAGACAGAGTGGAACAACAGGCGCCATCTTGGAACGGAGATACACAGAGGCCTAAGAAACTGACTTGATAATTTTATTTGTAGCCTGAGGCTATACAGTGCAGCACTTCAGCCCAATAAGAAATCACTCCGGGAGACGGTGATAAATCAAGCTGCGGAGGATAGGGAGGATCAAATAAAGAAGGGGGAAATAGAGAAAAGAAAATGAATCTGGCGCACATCTTGGTTGAGCTCAGCTCCCGCTTAGACCTACAACAGGCGGAAATTATATATACTTTGAAATCTCTCTCCGGCTGCCCTGCTAGGGTAAACGTCAGTCAAGGCATTACTCAAGAACTACCTGCAGATCTACACGCAACAGAGCCGGAACCTAACGCTGACCGTGGGTTGCAGCAGTACTCGGCACACGCTAAGGTAAATAATAGTGAGCCAGATAGTACACCACCCTCCCCACAATGTCTGCCGGTCGCAGGAGTTGGGGAGAAGATAGAAGATTTGACAGACACAAAACGCCCATCACCTCCGGTGGGGATTGCAAAGAAAAGACAGCCGACTAGAAATTCCCTACAGCTCAAAATAGTCTCCCCCCGGCTTCTGCCCGGCACATTAGTAGTCCAGAAGGGAAGCCCGGACATACCGCATACAGGCTCATTTCACAAGCGGTTTTCATTTCACCACATGCGACACTGGAGACTGTTCTTACTGAGATACCTCCATAAGTGGATTGTCAGAGCTGGAGTCGGCTAATCAGTAATAGCTTGCACCATGAGATCCTACTGTCTACGTTTTTCATGACCAAGAATCTTATGTTATTGTCTCTTCTCTAAGAAATGTATGAATGGGGTAGTTTAACATGATTATGACGGCTGACTGCCTGAGATATATTCCCCTACTTTTGTGGTACTCTACAATATTTGACAGGACAGTTGAAATAAAGTTCACAGTTGAGCTGGATCTACTGGCCATCTAAAACCCAGCAGCAAGTAGACGATTCACTGCTTGAGACATAAAATAATTTTTGCAAATACAATTCTAACACTGTACATTAGATCAGCTTTTATATGCAACGGAGATGCTGCTTCTTCTCACAGACTGCATGCTAATCCATATTAACCCTCAGCACCCTGAATCTGAGAGACTGCTTCAGGACTATGTACAAGGGCAGATCTATGTGTGTTGCCAAAAGTGATTGCATAGAACACTTGATGTTTAAAATGTTTGAATATCTACATTCTTAGCACATTTGTTAAAAAGAGACTCAAACCTAGAGTTATCAGATAATCCTATTCTACCTAATCTGCAGTTATTGTCTTCTGGCTCAAGTAATTAGAATGCTAATTGTAACCTATAGGCTGTTTATACCTTAATTTTTTAATGTTACTTTTTATTAGAGGGCATCTACTCTCCTAATGTATACTGCTCATATATTTATGTCTCATGCATAGCTGCAATAGTATAGGCTTGGGATGTTAATACGGATATGGAACATTGCTCTGTTCTGTGACATATTACCAGGTCTATCTGCTGTAATGATGTATGTTTGACAAACTAGGTCTGCTTTGCATGAAGCGGTCTCTTAGAAATACAGAGAAGCCTCATCTTACCATTTACTTCAATAGTGATTTTATATTTCAAGTTAATTATGGTTATATATTTTGGGCCCTAACCATGTGTAATCCTCTACAAATATATCTTAGAGAGACTTTTCATTTTAGGAAACATAATAATTTGGGATTCTCAGGTCTAGTCAACCATATTTGTTCATAAAAGCCCCTAATGGAGTCTGAAACATGACTGGGTTACATATTATGTTCAGGGATGTAGATCCAAACCATATCTCAGGCAGATGGAAATGCTGCACTAATATATTGTACCCTATTTAGTTTGACTAGACTAGACGACCTGTGCCTAATTGATTAACCCTTATAATTTATACCAGCATAACTGTCTTATACTGTCAGTGTTATTAACTGTATATGTTTCAATATTCTGTGTATTTAGCGTTATTAATGGTTGTCAACCTACACTATCATAGGTTCTGTCTCTACTATGCTCACACTATCTTATTTGCCTTCCTCACTCTATTATGTGAGTAAGTAACTTATAGATATTGACACAATGGTTACATGTAATATGCCATTACCTCCACTGTCTCTACACTTACTGGTCATATCTCACATAATACACTTTTGCTTTAAGCCATATATGTTCGGTTGCATTCTGGTATTACATTGCTCCCAAGAGCTGCTATGGCCTTGAATTAAGATATTTGAGGAGCTCTTTTATTCCTACTTAAGTCATATATAACTTGGGTATCAACTTTAGAGTTTTCCTATAGAGCCCTTCTTGCAGTAATATGCTGCTGCCTTTTAACGGTAACATGCCACCTATGGGTTACGTTTATTCAGCCCTGCTATGTAGCGACAATATAGTACATATATGACATTATCAACTCCACTGTGCTGTGGCATTAGCATGTTTTTATAAAGGTATAGCTTACATATAGTGGATATGTTTTTTCTGCAATTAGGACACCTTATCTGTATATTACACTTAACGCACAAGATATAACTGTTTCGTATCTTCTCAACTGTTATTAGACACCAGAATGAGAAAGGTTTGTTCTTATATTTACAAGACATAAATGTTTAATATCTTCTCAAATGTTATATGGAAGGTATATCATGTATCATACTCCATTTCAGACAGTCGACACGTTTGATACGCAATGTTTGGTTAAGTTTATATATTACCTGTTTCATTACTCTTTAGGTCAGTTCTGAACACCTATGTGAAGTTCTACCACTGTGACATGTATGCATTTGTTTGTAGTTTATTTAAGTAACTTTTGAGTCTCCCTGAGTGTATCAGCAGTGTAACCTTTTGCCACTACTTATCTACTCCACCTAGTGTTATGATGTCACTTTGCCTCACTGCTTACTCCTGAGTAGACTAATTCTCTAAGGCATATCTAATTTATCTTATCTAATTCGTAATCCAGCAGTAAGACCTACGGTCCATACAGTCGGGCCCTCCTAGGCCCTCCCTGGGTACCCGGTACTCTATGCTACTTATATTTACTTATATATGGCTCCGCCCTCCCACCCCTTTTCCTATACATATAGCGGTGCTTACCCGCTGAATATCCCCCTCCCCCTATATATCTCGGCCCAAGAGTGGCTGATTCTTCTGTTAGCCCTCCACAAGCTGATATCTTGGTCTTAGGTAATAATTTATTAGAATGTGGAGTTCATACGCTGATATTATAAAAATTAGTTCTATCTTATCTCGCCAAAGATATTGTCTATACTCATAATCAGACTTGAAATGTATTTTGTCTTGCTGTATGTGCATATTGCTTTCTCAATAATGCCTATGTATAGACAATGTATTTTTCTCTTTGCTGTAACTTCTGCCTTAGGGCGAGTCCTTGTTTAGTTGATATATGCTTTAACTTCAATAAAAAAATATTTAAAAAAAAAAAAAACAGTTAGGTCGAACGTAAGCTAATTCCTTAATATGCCATTTGTGATGAACACTCTATATTCAGAACAGGGTACACAAGTATTACAGCTCCTTGTTCTGGTGCTAAATACAGAATTGAGTGATATCTAGGGCAATACTAAGCTGTACATAAACTGGCATGCCACCCTATAATATAATTATATGTCTCACAATAGAGTTCTAACCTCTCACCCTGTATATCTAACTTTCATAAAGCTGGACTCTAAATCCAAGGTGGTAACAGGGACTACTCGCCATAATAGTTACAATACCCTGTCAGGTATACTTTATATGCTAGTAGGGCGTTATATCGGTATCTTCTTATATGAACATCAGGTATATAAAATGGGTGCTACATATGTGGTAATTAGCCACTATAAATACTTGTTACAGAGATGGTGAGTTTCAGCATATAGCCATGGGCTAAGTATTAATTGCTTGTGCACCTGAGTGGAATTGGAAAAAAAATATTATAAGATCAGGTAAGATGTACATTTGTGCGACTGCACATGAAAGCAAGGAGAGAGTACTGCATCACATCATATAAATCATATAGCGTGCTAAAGTATATGGGGGGAGAACAGAAGTAGTAATCCTAAAATTATATAGAGCAAAGGTGAAATCTCCTTCTAGACTCCTAGGCATGCTATGCAAATAACTAAAATATTAAAAGGGCAATCCCGAATTGCACATGAAACCTAAACAAGCTAGTATACATCAAATACAGGCCTTATACCCTAATCAGCTGAGGGCTAGAAAAAGAGGAGACTCATGCATATGCATATACTATGACATAAAGATTTCGGACAGACATAGGCTTTTGAAACAAGATATACAGCTAAATGTTAGGATATAGGTAGGAAGGTTACAAGTGTGGAATCTGTACAGTTTCAGAACACGTGACTTCATAAATGCAGAATCACATCACTTATTGTATACAGGGAAATTGATCTGGGACTGCGACCCAATAAACACTTGTAAAAGCTCTTTAACCCACACCAGATCTGTGACAGCTCAGGGGAGCATGGCACTGAGAAAGAAATGAAAGTCTCTGGTTTGCAGTTAGTTCAGTAAAGCAGGGAATGTACAAGATCATGGATTTGTATCACAGAGACACCAACAGAGGAGGCATTGCTAGTTATAGGCAATAAATCCTCTGTCTCCCGTATCTCTAATACACATTGATCATCGTACCAGAGATTATATGGGGGGTTTCCCTTTATAGGTCTATAAAGAAGCTGACCTGCACCGGGTAAGTCAGTAGCGTGGTTGTGCAGCATCCCAAAGCCAAGTCCACCCCGAGGATCCTCTTGAATATCCAGGTAGTTGTGAAGCTCTGGGCCAACACCAAAACCCTTTTTGGCCTGCTTCTGAGGCATCATATGTCCCGGAACACAGGGGGCTGCAGATATCGCCACCTCCGAAAAATCAGTACCCACCTCTGCGTGTATGTCCACCATGATAGATAGGAGGCGGTCGAATCTTCGGCACATCCTGCTCTCGAAGTCCTCTAACAGGTTCTGCATCGCCGCATAAAGTTCCACCATGCTCCCAAAACTTAATGCTTTATCAGCCACTACTCTGCGGGGTAGGTCCAGGGCACCCCCACCGCCGTCCTGCTGTGAAAGGCAAATGGCGCGTAACGCTCCGTTCCTGAGAGGCCCCAATGCTGCTTCACGAGTCAGCACTCCTCTCCGTTCCACCAAATATACCGGATAGTCCCCCGGACAGGGCTCAATTAAAATGAGTGTGTCTCCTTAGATGAGGGCTAAGATATATAAAACAGATATACTAGGTACCATTTGCCGGAGCTCCAGTGCAATACGTCTGTTCAAATTAAACGCTGGCTTGTAATGTATTTTTTATGTGTTTTGTGCAACTTTTTAGTTTTGGAAAACAGTTAACCACAGCTCTGAGATTGAAGCTTAAAAGGTGATTGCGTTAACGCAATCTCAATTTCATTCAGTTTGTAATATCAGCAGAAGAAAAATGGTTCGCAAATAGGCGATTTCACTAGCGCAAAACCATTTGAGCATCACTTGTAATCTAGCCCAAGTTAGCCCAACTTTAATAAGTTATTAGTTTTAATTTTAAAAACGTAGTAACCCTTTTGTTGTATAGCTAAGCAGCTTCTGGTTTTGCACTTTTTAGCCCAAATATTTTCTTTCATGATTCAAATAGAGAAAGAGCATACATTTGTAAGCAACTTTCATTTTATTTCTATTACCAATTTTGCTTCATTATCTTGGTATCCTTTGTTGAAGGTGCACCAATTGTGCACTACTTGGAGAGAGCAAGCTGAACACATTAAGCCAATGAGAAGAGGCATAAATGTGCAGCCACCAATCATCCGAAAACTCCCTTCCTGTAGGCATGCTTTTTAACAAAGGATACCAAGAAAAATAAATAAATTAGATAAAATAAGTAAATTGAAAAGTTGTCTATGTGAATCATGAATGAAAAAAAAATGTTTTTATGTCCATTTAAGTCTAAACACTTTCAAAAAGTAAAGTAACTGTCATGAGATGCAGGACATATGCAGGACACAGCAATGATGGTACAACACTATTTTATTACAGAGCATAGCAATACACATCCAGACAGGTTGATTGTACTAAACTAACTGCGACACAGACACCGGACCTAAGCCCCGCCCACATGCTAGTGACATCACATCCTGCTATCATCACATCTTCCCCTTTTTCAAAGACAAAGCATACATTCGCATATATTAAATAACAAGGTACACCAACAGGGTATACAACAACATTTTGTTTTAGAACATTATAAAAACAGATAGATTAGAAAACATGAACAAATAAATTACATCCTGACTTGGACATCGGGGTAGACTACCCTAGTCCACAGTGACCATGGGATTATTCTGCCCATACTTCCGGTCACTGTTCTAGCTAAAGTCAGTCCCTGTATCGGGCCGGAAGCCTCACCACTCTTCCGCTTGATGTAACTTTGCATGAACTGTCCTCTGATACAGAAGATGGTGAACAAGAGTCTGCTGGAGGCAAAGATATATCCCCGCTATGATCTTGCTGAGGGGAAGGCACCTCTCTTAGAACAGGGGATCCCACCGGCGGTGGTACTGAGGTATCCGGTTCCAGACTCTCAGGTACAGGCTGAAGATGTCTTCGGTTACGGCGTGTAACCGTCCCTCCCTCTGTAAGGACTGTGTAAGACCTTGGTTCTGGAGAGCGGCCCACTACCGTAGCAGGCGTCTTCCATTTCTTCTCATCATCCAGTTTAATTCTGACACTTTGGCCCGCTTTCAGTTCCTGTAAAGGCCTGACAGAATGTCTCCTGTCGTAGAAGAAACGATAACCCTTTTTGGCCTCTTCATCCCTCCTAAGGACTTCGTCCCGAGGAACAGGGCCAGGCGGCTTGAAGACACCCACTGAGGGTAAAGTGGTGCGAATCTGGCGTCCTAGCATCAGCTGTGCCGGGCTAAACCCGGTGGCTTGAATGGGCGTCGCCCTGTATGACAAGAGGGCTAGGTACGGTTCAGATTGCTTTAGAATGAATTTTGTTGTTTGAACTGCCCTTTCAGCCATTCCGTTGGCCTGCGGATAATGTGGACTTGACGTGGAATGTACAAAATCATATTCCCTGCTGAAAGCACTGAACTCTGTAGAAGCGAACTGCATGCCATTATCGCTCACCAGCTCCATTGGAATGCCCCAGCGGGCGAACAAGCTCTTCAGGCGAATGATAACGGCCTGACTTGTGATATCATTCAGGGGTGCTATTTCCAAATACCTGGAATAGTAGTCGATAACAACAAGAAACTTTTTCCCGTGCAGTTCGCACAAATCAGCAGCTATTTTCTGCCACGGCCCCGCAGGCAGCGGAGTAGACATTAAGGGCTCCCTTCTCTGAGTAGGCCGGCGTTCCCGGCAAAAGGCACATTTAGACACGTGATTTGCAATGTCGGAGCTGATCCCAGGCCACCACACAGCTGTAGCTGCTCTTTCTCTGCACTTTGTAATGCCTAAGTGGCCATCGTGAATCCTGTTTAACATCTCCTTCCTCATGCTGACAGGAATTACAATACGGTCTTGGAACAGCACCAACCCCTCCAGCTCCGTGAGCTGCGACCTCTCTGGCTGGTAAGCATTTAAAGACATCCAGGCTGCCCGGCTCTCGGGCCAGCCATCTCTTATGTACCTTATAACTTCTTGCAGATCTGTGTCCAAATATGTCTCTTTCTTTATCTCTTCCAGTTTCCTTGAAGAAATGGACTTAGAGGCCAGAACTGAATCAACATACACTTTTACATCCGACTCTGTGGAGGATTCTTCAGCAGCAGCCAGCGGGAGCCTGGACAGTGTATCTGCCACAACCAGCTGCTTCCCCGGCACATGCACTGCCTGAACATTGAACCTGAGTAGTCTCATTAAAAGTCTCTGGCATCTCAAGGGTGTTTTGTCGATGTCATAAGAATTGATAAGAGGGACTAGCGGTTTGTGGTCAGTTTCCAGACTAAATTTCTCCAAACCCACTAGATAACGCTGAAAGCGCTCACAGGCCCAAACTGCAGCCAGGCACTCTTTCTCAATTTGAGCGTATTTTGACTCCGCAGCCGTCAGTGTGCGGGAACAGTAGGCGATGGGCTGTAGTTTGTTGTCATTCAGCTGCAGGAGTGCAGCCCCCAACCCATAACTGCTTGCATCAGCACTAACCACAGTCTTTTTTGAAGGGTCGTAGAACCCCAGCACTGGGGCAGACCCCAGCAGGGACTTAGCATGCAGGAACGCTTTTTCTTGTGAGGGTCCCCAGACCCAGGCAACATCTTTCTTAAGCAACTCTGTGATAGGGTGCAAAACTGTAGATAAATCTGGAAGAAACTTGCCCACGTAATTTACAAGGCCCAATATCTGTCTCAGCTCATGTACATCAGAAGGGCTTTTCATCTGTTCGATAGCCCGAATTTTCCCGGGGTCCGGCTTGATGCCATCCCCGTTGATGATATGCCCAAAGTAGCATAATTCAGTTTTCCTAAAATGACATTTTTCTTTATTCAGCTTCAGCCCAGACTCTTTGATAGCCTGCAGCACACAACTCAAACGCTGATCATGCTCCTCCACCGTAGACCCATACACTAGAATGTCGTCCATGACGACTGCTGTGCCCACGTGGCCACTCAGGAGAGAACTCATTTCCCTCTGAAAGATCTCAGGAGCGGAGGATATCCCAAAGGGAAGTCTGCAGAAACAGAACCGACCTACCGGAGTGATAAAGGTAGTCAGTTTGCGGCACTTTGGATCCAGGGGGATCTGCCAAAAGCCGCTAGAAGCGTCTAATGTGGAAAAGAACTTCGCCCCAGCCAACTTCGGGGCTATATCTTCCAGTGTCGGCAGCACAAATCTCTCCCTCTTCACTGCCTCATTCAACCTTTTCAGGTCCACACAGATGCGCACCTTTCCGTTTTTCTTTGCAACTGGAACAATGGGGGCACACCAATCAGTTGCTTCAACAACCTCTTCAATAACCCCCATAGACTTCATGCGCATGAGCTCTTTCTCCACTTGAGGCATGAGCGGGAACGGAATTCTACGAGGAGTAGAAATACTGTACGGGACTGCGTCACTTTTAAGTGCTATACGGACAGGTTTGCAGCTCAGTAGGCCCAACTCGCCAAACATATCTTCAGAGATCTCATTCACTCTGGCCACGAGGCCCAAGTCACAGGCTGCTTTTCTGCTCAATAAACTGTTAACACACTGACCTCGGATCACATGCACCCACATGGTGAACTTCCTTTGTTTGTACTCACAGCTGGCAAGAAATTTCCCCACACAATCAATGCGGCCACCAGGACTATGAACATTTGTAGTAACCTTCGCCAGCTGGGGCTGTCGAGGCAGTTTCATAAATTCAGCAAAAGACATTACAGTGATATCAGCTCCTGTGTCAATCTTAAAATCAACATTGGCTCCCATTACAGTAAAGGTAACTTTCCAATCTTCCTCTGAGCTTGTCCGTTCCACAACAGACCCCACAAAAGACACTTCCTGACCCTCCTGGTCACTGTCCACCTGCATCTCCTTAATGTATTCAGTTTTACACACCACTTCAAAATGGCCTATTCTGTTACATTTTCTGCATCTTTTATCTCTGGCCGGGCATATAGCACTCTGATCATGAGCCCGGTAGCACCGTGTGCATCGGCCATGTTGCGCCCATCCACTTCTAGGCCTTTCCAGTACTTTAGATCTACCGCTCACACTGTGCCTTTCACTAGTAATTTTCCTAGACTGTTGCACTTCATCCACAATACTCTCAGACCTCAGATCAGCACTTTGCTTTTTCACCAGTTCACTCTGGCGGGCCATCCTAATAGCCCCGTCTAACGTTAAATCAGGCTCTAACTGCAGCTTCAGGGAGACTTCAGCATCTGCAATTCCAATAACTATTCTGTCTCTGATTTGCTCTTCTTTAGCAACACCAAACTCACAGAATTCAGCTAATTCATACAGGCTGCGCACAAATGACTCCACAGATTCTCCCACACGCTGATTACGTTTGTGAAAACAAGCTCTCTCATGAATCACATTTCTTTTGGGCACAAAGTGGGCACTGAGTTTATCCATAACTATATCAAAGTTAACTTCGTCCCCTTCTTGGAAAGTAAAAGCATTGAACACTGGCTCTACATCTTTCCCCATAGAATATAAAAGAGAATTAACTTGTACTTCACCACTCTCCTTGTTCAGTTTGGATGCAATCCTGAAGCGCTGAAACCGCTGACGCCATGTGGGCCAAGCTGCAGGCTGAGAAAAGTCAAAAGGCTCAGGTGGGGTAAACTTTGACATCGTCATCATCAGAAACAGAAGCGTAGTCCAGAACTTCTGACACCATGTCATGAGATGCAGGACATATGCAGGACACAGCAATGATGGTACAACTCTATTTTATTACAGAGCATAGCAATACACATCCAGACAGGTTGATTGTACTAAACTAACTGCGACACAGACACCGGACCTAAGCCCCCCCACATGCTAGTGACATCACATCCTGCTATCATCACAGTAACGTTACATATGTATAGTATACTACTAGTAATTGTAATTCAAATAAAAATTTTGTTTTACCAAAAATACAGTGCACAAAAATTAGATGTAGGTTAAGTTATTAAGGTTTTCAATAGAAAAATCTTTTCAGCGCAATTTACAGCTTTACGTAAACGCAATTTTGTGCTCCAATTGTACTCTAGCCCTTAATTCATACATGTTTGTGAGGTTGCCAAAGCACCTCACTGTAAAGGTAAGATCACATTTAAAATTCATTGAGCATCACTTTACCTATCTTTTTTACTAGTTTGTTAGTAGGTGCTCCTGCCATTAACATCTATAGTAATACATCAAACAAGAATCCACTAAAAATGTGGAAAAACAATAATTATAACCACAACACTTAGGAATCATGATTGAAAAATGTTGCATTTGTAATATCTGTTTTGTTATAGTAAAGTAGTCTCACTTGCTTTAATGAAATACATCTCCAGGTGAAGGTCATGGGCATTCTGGGGTGTTCTAGAACTGTGATCAGGATTTGTTACCTACACCTCACCCCGGCAGAGTTCATGAAGACCCTGTTGCCCCTGTCATGTATCTCATCTCACTAATTCCAAATTGTCAAGGTTGTCCCTTTTTTGTTTTATTTTATTTTATCTCTATAACAGTTTGTTTTAGAAAGTTTTGAATGCATTTTTGTATCATGCCGGTATCTGTTCTGAAATAGATGTGGCTCTACTGATTATAATGGATCTTAATTTTCCAGTTGCGATGTTGCATTGAGTTTTTTCTACACAATAGTTTCTTGAATCTAGGCCATTTAGTGCTTTTACCTTATTTCAAGTTAGAAATGGTATAGTGAGCATTTCTGCCAGAGATTAGTATTTTATCCCAAAAGAGCATAGAGCTATGTGTATATTAAGTTAGCTCTTCAGGTGAGGCAAGGTAGCGTGTATCATTTTTACAATTTTAGTAGAGTGTATTGAGAACTGCAGGATCTTTTATTATACTTATGAAAAATTAGAGATTAGAAGCTTTTTCCTTTTAGACGGTATAGAAGTGGATGAATTATCACAATGTAAGTGCTAGATACTATGCTTCTAATAGTGACAGAGCATCAGAGTTATTGCAATTAATCAAATAATAGCATCCAATAAATGTGCAAAAAAACTATATATCGCACAAAATAGAAATAATATAATAATATTAATAATAATAATAATAATAATAAATAATAACATCTTTAACACAAAACAATGAATAAAATGATAAGTCCATACATATAAAAATGCTATATATTGCTATATATATTGTGTGTGTCGTCTTCATGTCTCAAAACAAAGTGCAATAGTGTAATTCTGTATGGAGAGGTATAAGCAGATCTCAATACATCATTACTCATGTGAAACAGAGCTAACTCAGGACTGTTTGATGTGGCTGCCCATATTCATACAGATGAGCAACAAATATTCGGCTAGATTACGTGTCTTGCGTTATGAGTAAAAAAGCAGCGTTAAGCCTCATAACGCTGCTTTTTTACTACCGCTGGTATTACAAGTCTTGCAGATTTAGGGGCAACGCACACTTTTTTGGCCTTACCGCAAATCAACTTATGCAAATTGCGTATAGTCTTTTTTCCATGGGACTTCCATAGCGCCGGTATTACGAGCTTGTCCTGGGAGGCCAAAAAGTGAGCGGTACACCCTATCCCGTCAAGATTCGTAACGCATTCTAAAGTCAGTAGTTATGAGTTTTACACTACAAAGCTGTAGCATAAAACTCATAACTAAAGTGCTAAAAAGTACACTAACACCCATAAACTACCTATTAACCCCTAAACCGAGGCCCTCCCGCATTGCAAACACTCTAAATAAAATTATAAACCCCTAATCTGCCGCTCCGGACATCGCCACCACTATAATAAACATATTAACCCCTAAACCGCCATACTCCCGCATCGCAAATATTAGTTAAATATTATTAACCCCTAATCTGCTGTCCCTAACATCGCTGCCACCTACCTACATTTATTAACCCCTAATCTGCCGTCCCTAACGTCGCTGCCACTATACTAAATTTATTAACCCCTAAATCTAAGTCTAACCATAACACCCCTAACTTTAATATACTTAAAATAAATCTAAATAAAACTTACTATTAATAACTAAATAATTCCTATTTAAAAATAAATACTTACCTATAAAATAAACCCTAAGCTAGCTACAATATAACTAATAGTTACATTGTAGCTATCTTAGGTTTAATTTTATTTTACAGGCAAGTTTGTATTTATTTAACTAGGTAGAATAGTTAGTAAATAGTTATTAACTATTTAATAACTACCTAGCTAAAATAAATACAAATTTACCTGTAAAATAAAACCTAACCTAAGTTACACTAACACCTAACACTACACTACAATTAAATAAATTACCTAAATTAAATACAATTAAATAAATTAAATACAATTAGCTAAATTGCAAAAACAAACAAACACTAAATTACAGAAAATAAAAAACAAATTACAAGATATTTAAACTAATTACACCTAATCTAATAGCCCTATCAAAATACCCCCCCCCTCCCCAAATAAAATAAAAAACCCTAGACTAAACTAAACTACCAATAGCCCTTAAAAGGGCCTTTTGCGGGGCATTGCCCCAAAGAAATCAGCTCTTTTACCTGAAAAAAAAATACAAACAACCACCACCCACACAACCAACCCCCCAAATAAAACCCTAACTAAAAAAAACTAAGCTCCCCATTGCCTGAAAAGGGCATTTGGATGGGCATTGCCCTTATAAGGGCATTTAGCTCTATTGCGGCCCAAAGCCCTAACCTAAAAATAAAACCCACCCAATAAACCCTTAAAAAACCTAACACTAACCCCTGAAGATCCACTTACAGTTTTGAAGATTTGACATCCTTCCTCAATGAAGCCGGGAGAAGTCCTCAATGAAGCCGGGAGAAGTCTTCATCCAAGCCGGGAGAAGTGGTCCTCCAGACGGGCAGAAGTCTTCTTTCAGGCGGCATCTTCTATCTTCATCCATCCAGCGCAGAGCGGCTCCATCTTCAAGACATCCGACGCGGAGCATCCTCTTTTTCCGACGACTACCCGACGAATGAAGGTTCCTTTAAGTGACGTCATCCAAGATGGCGTCCCTTAGATTCAGATTGGCTGATAGTATTCTATCAGCCAATCGGAATTAAGGTTGAAAAAATCCTTTTGGCTGATGCAATCAGCCAATAGGATTGAACTTAAATCCTATTGGCTGATCCAATCAGCTAATAGGATTGAGCTCGCATTCCATTGGCTGATTGGAACATGGCGGTTTAGAGGTTAATATGTTTATTATAATGGCGGTGATGTCCGGAGCGGCAGATTAGGGGTTTATAATTTTATTTTAGTGTTTGCGATGCGGAAGGGCCTCGGTTTAGGGGTTAATAGGTAGTTTATGGGTGTTAGTGTACTTTTTAGCACTTTAGTTATAAGTTTTATGCTACAGCTTTTTAGGGAAAAACTCATAACTACTGACTTTAGAATGCGTTGCGAATCTTGACGGGATAGGGTGTACTGCTCACTTTTTGGCCTCCCAGGACAAGCTCGTAATACCGGTGCTATGGAAGTCCCATTGAAAAAAGACTATACACAATTTGCGTAAGTTGATTTGCGGTAAGGCCAAAAAAGTGTGCTGTGCCCCTAAATCTGCAAGACTTGTAATACCAGCGGTAGTAAAAAAGCAGCGTTATGAGGCTTAATGCTGCTTTTTTACTCATAACGCAAGACTCTAGCCGAATATTTGTTGCTCATCTGTATGAATATGGGCAGGCACATCAAACAGTCCTGAGTTAGCTCTGTTTCACATGAGTAATGATGTATTGAGATCTGCTTATACCTCTCCATACAGAATTACACTATTGCACTTTGTTTTGAGACATGAAGACGGCACACACAATATATATAGCAATATAGAGCATTTTTCTATGTATGGACTTATCATTTTATTCATTGTTTTGTATTAAAGATGTTATTATTATTATTATATTTTTTTTTGAGCGATATATAGTTTTTTTGCACATTTATTGGATGCTATTTGATTAATTGCAATAACTCTGATGCTCTGTCACTATTAGAAGCATAGTATCTAGCACTTACATTGTGATAATTCATCCACTTCTATACCGTCTAAAAGGAAAAAGCTTCTAATCCCTAATTTTTCATAAGTATAATAAAACATACTGCAGTTCTCAATACACTCTACTAAAATTGTAAAAATGATACACGCTACCTTGCCTCACCTGAAGAGCTAACTTAATATACACATAGCTCTATGCTCTTTTGGGATAAAATACTAATCTCTGGCAGAAATGCTCACTATACCTTTTCTAACTTGAAATAAGGTAAAAGCACTAAATGGCCTAGATTCAAGAAACTATTGTGTAGAAAAAACTCAATGCAACATCGCAACTGGAAAATTAAGATCCATTATAATCAGTAGAGCCACATCTATTTCAGAACAGATACCGGCATGACACAAAAATGCATTCAAAACTTTCTAAAACAAACTGTTATAGAGATAAAATAAAAGAAAACAAAAAAGGGACAACCTTGACAATTTGGAAATAGTGAGATGAGATACATGACAGGGGCAACAGGGTCTTCATGAACTCTGCCGGGGTGAGGTGTAGGTGACAAATCCTGATCACAGTTCTAGAACACCCCAAAATGCCCATGACCTTCACCTGGAGATGTATTTCATTAAAGCAAGTGAGACTACTTTACTATAACAAAACAGATATTACAAATGCAACATTTTTCAATCATGATTCCTAAGTGTTGTGGTTATAATTATTGTTTTTCCACATTTCTAGTGGATCCGTTTGATGTATTACTATAGATGTTAATGGCAGGAGCACCTACTAACAAACTAGTAAAAAAGATAGGTAAAGTGATGCTCAATGAATTTTAAATGTGATCTTACCTTTACAGTGAGGTGCTTTGGCAACCTCACAAACATGTATGAATTAAGGGCTAGAGTACAATTGGAGCACAAAATTGCGTTTACGTAAAGCTGTAAATTGCACTGAAAAGATTTTTCTATTGAAAACCTTAATAACTTAACCTACATATAATTTTTGTGCACTGTATTTTTGATAAAACTAAATTTGTATTTGAATTACAATAACTAGTAGTATACTATACATATGTAACGTTACTTTACTTTTTGAAAGTGTTTAGACTTAAATGGACATGAAAAACAATTTTTTTCATTCATGATTCAGATAGACAACTTTCCAATTTACTTATTTGATCTAATTTATTTATTTTTCTTGATATCCTTTGTTGAAAAGCATACCTACAGGAAGGGAGCTATTGGATGATTGGTGGCTGCACATTTATGCCTCTTCTCATTGGGTTAATGTGTTTAGTTTGCTCCCTCCAAGTAGTGCACAATTGCTGCACCTTCAACAAAGGATGCCAAGATAATGAAGCAAAATTGGTAATAGAAATAAAATGAAAGTTGCTTACAAATGTATGCTCTTGCTCTATTTGAATCATGAAAGAAAATATTTGGGCTACAAAGTGCAAAACCAGAAGCTGCTTAGCTATACAACAAAAGGGTTACTACATTTTTAAAATTAAAACTAATAACTTATTAAAGTTTTAAGCAAACAACTTGGGCTAGATTACAAGTGATGCTCAAACGGTTTTGCGCTAGTGAAATCGCCTATTTGCGAGCCATTTTCCTTCTGCTGACATTACAAACTGAGTGAAATTGAGATTGATTGGGGCGGAGCCAGCATTCAATTTGAACAGACGTATTGCACTGGAGCTCCGGCAAATGGTATCAAGTATATCTGTTTTATATATCTTAGCCCTCATCTAAGGAGATGCACTAATTTAATTGAGCCCTGTCCGGGGGATTATCCGGTATATTCGGTGGAACGGAGAGGAGTGCTGACTCTTGAAGCAGATCGGGGCCTAACCAGCATTGAGGCCTCTCAGGAATGGAGCGTTAAGCGGCATTTGCCTTTTACAGCAGGACGGCGGTGGGGTGCCCTGGACCTACCCCACAGAGTAGTGGCTGATAAAGCATAAAATTTTGGGAGCATGGTGGAACTTTATGCGGCGATGCAGAACCTGTTAGAGGACTTCAAAAGCAGGATGTGCCGAAGATTCGACCGCCGGACATACACGCAGAGGTGGGTACTGATTTTTCGGAGGTGGCGATATCTGCAGCCCCCTGTGTTCGGGACATATGATGCCTCAGAAGCAGGCCAAAAAGGGTTTTGGTGTTGGCCCAGAGCTTCACAACTACCTGGATATTCAAGAGGACCCTCGGGGTGGACTTGGCTTTGGGATGCTGCACAACCACGCTACTGACTTACCCGGTGCAGGTCAGCTTCTTTATAGACCTATAAAGGGAAACCCCCCATATAATCTCTGGTACGATGATCAATGTGTATTAGAGATACGGGAGACAGAGGATTTATTGCCTATAACTAGCAATGCCTCCTCTGTTGGTGTCTCTGTGATACAAATCCATGATCTTGTACATTCCCTGCTTTACTGAACTAACTGCAAACCAGAGACTTTCATTTCTTTCTCAGTGCCATGCTCCCCTGAGCTGTCACAGATCTGGTGTGGGTTAAAGAGCTTTTACAAGTGTTTATTGGGTCGCAGTCCCAGATCAATTTCCCTGTATACAATAAGTGATGTGATTCTGCATTTATGAAGTCACGTGTTCTGAAACTGTACAGATTCCACACTTGTAACCTTCCTACCAATATCCTAACATTTAGCTATATATCTTGTTTCAAAAGCCTATGTCTGTCCGAAATCTTTATGTCATAGTATATGCATATGCATGAGTCTCCTCTTTTTCTATCCCTCAGCTGATTAGGGTATAAGGCCTGTATTTGATGTATACTAGCTTGTTTAGGTTTCATGTGCAATTCGGGATTGCCCTTTTAATATTTTAGTTATTTGCATAGCATGCCTAGGAGTCTAGAAGGAGATTTCACCTTTGCTCTATATAATTTTAGGATTACTACTTCTGTTCTCCCCCCATATACTTTAGCACGCTATATGATTTATATGATTTATATGATGTGATGCAGTACTCTCTCCTTGCTTTCATGTGCAATCGCACAAATGTACATCTTACCTGACCTTATAATATTTTTTTTCCAATTCCACTCAGGTGCACAAGCAATTAATACTTAGCCCATGGCTATATGCTGAAACTCACCATCTCTGTAACAAGTATTTATAGTGGCTAATTACCACATATGTAGCACCCATTTTATATACCTGATGTTCATATAAGAAGATACCGATATAACGCCCTACTAGCATATAAAGTATACCTGACAGGGTATTGTAACTATTATGGCGAGTAGTCCCTGTTACCACCTTGGATTTAGAGTCCAGCTTTATGAAAGTTAGATATACAGGGTGAGAGGTTAGAACACTATTGTGAGACATATAATTATATTATAGGATGGCATGCCAGTTTATGTACAGCTTAGTATTGCCCTAGATATCACTCAATTCTGTATTTAGCACCAGAACAAGGAGCTGTAATACTTGTGTACCCTGTTCTGAATATAGAGTGTTCATCACAAATGGCATATTAAGGAATTAGCTTACGTTCTACCTAAATGTTTGAGTGATACGCCCCTTATTTGGGTTATATCAAGCTCAGCTATATTTCACAAGGCTTATATCCTATAGCCTTGGCTCAGTGTCGCATTTAGGATGGTTTAGGCTCACAGTTCTTATTTTTGAGATAGTAATTCTCTCTCTTTTATAATGTGTTCTGGGTGTCATACACTAGAATATAAAAAGCTAACTACTATATATTTCAGCTACTCTTTGGTCGATTATAAGTTCCTATCATATGAGTACATTAATAATCTCGTGCTTAGTACCTTCCATGGCCTCACTCTCTGCCCAGTCACCTCTGGTGATCTAGTACGCTTAGTGTGCCTAGGCTGGTTATATGTTTAATGTTGACTATCACTGACACTGCTTATCTGTCCTTTATTCATGATAGCAATAGAGGGGAACATTATCATTAACATAACCTCTGCCCCCCCCCTCACCCCCCTTGTGCGGTTAGGGATATGTGACTTATTCTCCACATCATCTGCTTTGGCAGAGTTTTGTAGTCTCTGCCCAGCCTGAAGAACCTCTGAGTAAGTTTTTTCCCCTATATAAGTAAAAAGGTTCTTAGGGTCATAATATGAAACAATAAATGCTGTGTTTACTCATGTGTTCTCTACTATCTATGGTCTGCATGTTTTAATGGTTTCACTGTGTTCTACATGATGTCTTAGGGTTGTTTACCAGTTTTTTCAATGTTATCTTTACTACAAAAAGTTTAACTGTTGTTACTTTATTAAGCAAACAGTGATATCTTAAGTATGTTTCGTCACAACACTCTTATTAATACCACTTTGTCTGACTCTGATGCTAATTGATGCTGACTTAGATTAGTAGCGGTGTCCTCCTTGTATTTTGGATAGTGTGTTCCTGCCAGAGGATCGGTCTGCCATTGAGGACACACTGTGGTTTAAAAACAAAATGAGGAGAAGAAAAGTTTGGCCTATAAGATTTTAATATGTTGTATCATCATGAAACATTGTTCACTGTGCTGTAAACTTCTGTGATACCTTCTGCATGCCTAGATACCGTGTTTGCAACGATGTGTTATAGCCACCTCAATAAAAAGAAAATTTCAACAAAAAAAATACATTACAAATAGGGATGGGCGAATGTGTTTATATCCGAATTCGAATGTTAGAACGAATGTTATTGTAGAAATTCGATTTACATAATAGAATGTTGATAATAACGAATATTCTTAAAAATTCGATTTTCAAATGTTATTTACAGTTTTCGAATGTCACATTTGAATTTGAATGTCACATTCGAATTTGAATCTTACATTCGAATATCACATTCAAATTCAAATATTACATGTATAAAACACAATTGTAGTCTAGAAACACTATTTCGAATGTCACATTCGAATCGAATATCACATTCAAATTCGAATATTACATTTATAAAACACAGTATTAGACTAGAAATACTATTTCAAATTCGAATGTGACATTCGAATATTACATTTATTAAACACAGTTGTAGACTAGAAATACTATTTCAAATTTGAATGTCACATTCGAATTTGAATGTCACATTCGAATTCGAATATTACATTTCGAAATTGAATGAATACATAGCTAAACATTCTATTATTCAAACGAATATTTTAGAATTTTATTGAAAAATTCGAAAACGAAAATTCAAAAATAGAATGTTAGAATGTTATATAAACATTCGAAATTCAATTCGAACGAATGTATCAAAATTCGTTTTAAATTTTGAATTTTTAGAAACATTCGCCCATTCCTAATTACAAAGTACACTTACACACATAAATAAACTATCTAAATAAACTATTAACTCCTAAACCACCCCCGCAACGCAAACTATATAAATAAACTATTAACCCCTAAACTGCCACCCCCCCAGAATGCAAACTTTCTAAATAAACTATTAACCCCTAAACTGCCACCCCCCACAATGCAAACTATTTAAATAAACTATTAACCCCTAAACCGCGATCCCCCCACATCACAAACTATCTCAATAAAATATTAAGCCCTAAAGCAACATCCCCTGCAAAGTAATAAACTAACATCTAAACCCCCTAATCTAACACCTCCTAACCTAACCCAAATTAAAATACCCCTAAATATACTAAAAAATCCTAACTACCTTAAAAAAAATACCTGTAACATTAAATAAAAACCTAATTTTACATTTAAAAATAAAAAACTAACATTACCAAAAATAAAAAAACGTAACATTACAGAAAATAACAAAAGTATACAGAGAATAAAAAAGTAATTACCAAAAAAAAAATGTAATCCTTTTCTAATACCCCCCCCAAAAAAAACACCCCAAAATAAAAAAAAACTATTCTAAAAATAAACTACCAATAGCCCTTTAAAGTCTGATGAGGAATATGCGTCAGAGTTTTCTGAATGTGAGATCTCAGATTCAGATAGTGTAAGTCTGTCGTCTGAAACTGATGGAAGCTCTTTCAGATTTAAGCTCGAACATCTTCGTATCTTGTTGAAAGAGGTGTTGGCTACCTTAGATGATTCGGATACTCCTGTCTCTGTCCAGCCTAATAAGTCTAGTAAACTCAATAATTACTTTGAAATTCCTTCTTCTAAGAAGGTTTTTCCGGTTCCTGACCAGGCTTTTGGACTTTATTTCCCAGGAGTGGGAGGAGCCGGAGGTATCTTTTTCTCCGTCCCCTATTTATAAGAAAATGTTTCCAGTTGCAGACTCCATTATGGAATCATGGTATTCTGTTTCTAAAGTAGAAGGGGCTATTTTTACTCTTGGTAAGATGTCAACTATTCCTATTGAGGATAGTTGCTCTTTCAAAGATCCTATGGACAAAAAGATGGAGGTATATTTAATCTACGTTCATCTTGGCCTTTTATGGCAACCTGCAGTTTGCATTGCCACCGTGACAAGTGCTGCATCTTACTGGTTTGATGCTTTGTCTGACTCTTTTCAGGTAGTGATGTCTCGAATTGTTCGCCGGCGAATAGTTCCTGGCAAACATACGGCTAGATTTAGAGTTTTGCGTTAGAAGGGGTGCATTAGCTACACGTGCTTTTTTTCCCCCGCACCTTTTAAATACCGCTGGTATTTAGTGTTCACAGAATGGCTGCGTTAGGCTCCAAAAAGGGAGCATAGAGCATAATTTACCGCCACTGCAACTCTCAATACCAGCGGTGCTTACGGACGCGGCCAGCTTCAAAAACGTGCTCGTGCACGATTCCCCCATAGGAAACAATGGGTCAGTTCGAGCTGAAAAAAAACCTAACACCTGCAAAAAAGCAGCATTCAGCTCCTAACGCAGCCCCATTGTTTCCTATGGGGAAACACTTCCTAAGTCTGCACCTAACACCCTAACATGTACCCCGAGTCTAAACACCCCTAACCTTACACTTATTAACCCCTAATCTGCCGTCCCCACTATCGCTGACACCTGCATTACACTTTTAACCCCTAATCTGCCCTCCGTACACCGTCACAACCTACGTTATCCCTATGTACCTCTAATCTGCTGCCCCTAACACCGCCGACCCCTATATTATAATTATTAACCCCTAATTTCCCCCCCCCAACGTCGCCGCCACCTACCTACAATTATTAACCCCTAATCTGCCGACCGGACCTCACCGCTACTATAATAAAGTTATTAACCCCTAATCCGCCTCACTCCTGCCTCAAAAACTCTATAATAAATTGTATTAACCCCTAATCTGCCCTCCCTAACATCGTTGACACCTAACTTTAATTATTAACCCCTAATCTGCCGACTGGACCTTGCCTCTACTCTAATAAATGGATTAACCCCTAAAGCTAAATCTAACCCTAACACTAACACCCCCTAAGTTAAATATAATTTTTATCTAACAAAATAAATTAACTCTTATTAAATAAATTAATACTATTTAAATCTAATTACTTACCTGTAAAATAAACCCTAATATAGCTACAATATAACGAATAATTATATTGTAGCTATTTTAGGATTAATATTTATTTTACAGGCAACTTTGTATTTATTTTAACTAGGTACAATAGCTATTACATAGTTAATAACTATTTAATAGCTACCTAGTTAAAATAATTACAAAATTACCTGTAAAATAAATCCTAACCTAAGTTACAATTAAACCTAACACTACACTATCAATAAATTAATTAAATAAAATACCTACAATTATCTACAATTAAACCTAACACTACAATATCAATAAATTAATTAAATAAAATACCTACAAATAAATACAATTAAATAAACTAACTAAAGTTCAAAAATAAAAAAAGAACTAAGTTACAAAAAATAAAAAAATAATTTACAAACATTATAAAAATATTACAACAATTTTAAGTTAATTACACCTACTCTAAACCCCCTTAATAAAATAACAAAGCCCCCCAAAATAAAAAAAATGCCCTTCACTATTCTAAAATAAAAAGTAAACAGCTCTTTTGCCTTACCAGCCCTTAAAAGGGCCTTTTGCAGGGCATGCCCCATAGAAAACAGCTCTTTTGCCTGTAAAAAAAACATACAATACCCCCCCAACATTACAACCCACCACCCACATACCCCTAATCTAACCCAAACCCCCCTTAAATAAACCTAACACTAAGCCCCTGAAGATCTTCCTACCTTGTCTTCACCACGCCGGGTATCACCGATCCGTCCAGAGGAGGCTCCGAAGTCTTCATCCAAGCCCAAGTGGGGGCTGAAGATGTCCATCATCAGGCTGAAGAGGTCCATCATCCAGCTCAAGTCTTTATCCAAGTGGGGGCTGAAGAGGTCCATCATCTGGCTGAAGTGTTGATCCAAGCGCGGGCTGAAGAGGTCCATTATCCGGCTGAAGTCTTCTATCAAGCGGCATCTTCAATCTTCTTTCTTCTGGATCCATCTTCATCCCGCCGACGCGGAACATCCATCCTGGCCGACGACTTCTTGATGAATGACGGTTCCTTTAAGGGACGTCATCCAATATGGCGTCCCTCGAATTCCGATTGGCTGATAGGATTCTATCAGCCAATCGGAATTAAGGTAGGAAAATTCTGATTGGCTGATGGAATCAGCCAATCAGATTCAAGCTCAATCTGATTGGCTGATTGGATGAGCCAATCGGATTGAACTTGAATCTGATTGGCTGATTCCATCAGCCAATCAGAATTTTCCTACCTTAATTCTATCAGCCAAACGGAATTCGAGGGACGCCATATTGGATGACGTCCCTTAAAGGAACCGTCATTCATCAAGAAGTCGTCGGCCAGGATGGATGTTCCGCGTCGGCGGGATGAAGATGGATCCGGAAGAAAGAAGATTGAAGATGCCGCTTCAGCCCGAGCTTGGATCAAGACTTCAGCCGGATGATGGACCTCTTCAGCCCGATCTTGGATCAAGACTTCAGCCGGATGATGGACCTCTTCAGCCCGATTATGGACATCTTCAGCCCCTGCTTGGGCTTGGATGAAGACTTCGGAGCCTCCTCTGGACGGATCGGTAATACCCGGCGTGGTGAAGACAAGGTAGGAAGATCTTCAGGGGCTTAGTGTTAGGTTTATTTAAGGGGGGTTTGAGTTAGATTAGGGGTATGTGGGTGGTGGGTTGTAATGTTGGGGGGGTATTGTATGTTTTTTTTACAGGCAAAAGAGCTGTTTTCTTTGGGGCATGCCCCGCAAAAGGCCCTTTTAAGGGCTGGTAAGGCAAAAGAGCTGTTTACTTTTTATTTTAGAATAGGGTAGGGCATTTTTTTATATTGGGGGGCTTTGTTATTTTATTAGGGGGCTTAGAGTAGGTGTAATTAGCTTAAAATTGTTGTAATATTTTTATAATGTTTGTAAATTATTTTTTTATTTTTTGTACTTTAGTTTATTTAATTGTATTTATTTGTAGGTATTTTATGTAATTAATTTATTGATAGTGTAGTGTTAGGTTTAATTGTAGATAATTGTAGGTATTATATTTAATTAATTTATTGATAGTGTAGTGATAGGTTTAATTGTAACTTAGGTTAGGATTTATTTTACAGGTAATTTTGTAATTATTTTAACTAGGTAGCTATTAAATAGTTATAAACTATTTAATAGCTATTGTACCTAGTTAAAATAAATATAAAGTTGCCTGTAAAATAAATATTAATCCTAAAATAGCTACAGTATAATTATTTGTTATATTGTAGCTATATTAGGGTTTATTTTACAGGTAAGTATTTAGCTTTAAATAGGAATAATTTATTTAATAAGAGTTAATTTATTTCGTTAGATAAAAATTATATTTAACTTAGGGTGGTGTTAGTGTTAGGGTTAGACTTAGCTTTAGGGGTTAATCCATTTATTAGAGTAGCGGCAAGATCCGGTCGGCAGATTAGGGGTTAATAATTGAAGTTAGGTGTCGGCGATGTTAGGGAGGGCAGATTAGGGGTTAATACTATTTATTATAGGGTTTTTGAGTCGGGAGTGGGGCGGTTTAGGGGTTAATACATTTATTATAGTGGCGGCGAGGTCCGGTCAGAAGATTAGGGGTTAATAATTGTAGGTAAGGTAGCGGCGACATTGGGGGGGCAGATTAGGGGTTAATAAATATTATGTAGGTGTCGGCGGTGTTAGGGGCAGCAGATTAGGGGTACTTAGGGATAACGTAGGTTGCGGCGGTGTGCAGTCGGCAGATTAGGGGTTAAAAAAATTTATTAGAGTGGCGGCGATGTGGGGGGGCCTCGGTTTAGGGGTACATAGGTAGTTTATGGGTGTTAGTGTACTTTAGAGCACAGTAGTTAGGAGCTTTATGAACCGGCGTTAGCCCAAAAAGCTCTTAACTCCTGGCTTTTCTCTGAGGCTGGAGTCTTGTCTTTAGAGTTCTAACGCTCACTTCAGCCAAGACTCTAAATACCGGCGTTAGAAAGATCCCATTGAAAAGATAGGATACGCAAATGGCGTAGGGGTTCTGCGGTATTGAAAAGTCGCGGCTGGAAAGTGAGCGTTAGACCCTTACCTACACGACTCTAAACACCAGCGGTAGCCCAAAACCAGCATTAGTAGCCCCTAATGCTGGTTTTGACGGCTAACGCAAAACTCTAAATCTAGGCGATAGCTTGTTCGCGTTCGCAACGGCGGGCGAACATATGCCCCCTATTCACCCCCTATTCGTCATCATTGAGTAAACTTTGACCCTGTATCTCACAGTCTGCAGACACATTCCAGCCAATCAGCAGCAGACCCTCCCTCCCAGACCCTCCCTCCCATACCCTCCCAGCTCCTGGACAGCATCCATTTTAGATTCGGAAGCTGCATTGTTAGTGAGAGGAGGGACAGTGCAGCTGCTGCTGATTTAATAGGGAAATTGATACCTAGGCTAGTGTATTCAGTGTCCACTACAGTCCTGAAGGACTCATCTGATCTCTGCTGTAAGGACAGCACCCCAAAAAGCCCTTTTTAGGGCTAGAACATCAGTCTGTTTTTTTTTTTTCCTGTGTAATCTAATTGCAGTTGCCTGATTGCCAGGCCCACTTGCCCAGTGCCACCACTCATATCTGGTGTAACAGTAGTGTAAATTAAAAAACAAAAACTTTTTTGACTGTGAAACATCAGTCTGCTTGTGTAATCTAATTGCAGTTGCCTGCCTGTGTGTGTGCCAGGCCCACTTGCCCAGTGCCACCACTCATATCTGGTGTAACAGTAGTGTAAATTAAAAAACAAAAACTTTTTTGACTGTGAAACATCAGTCTGCTTGTGCAATCTAATTGCAGTTGCCTGCCTGCCAGCGTGTGTGCCAGGCCTACTTGCCCAGTGCCACCACTCATATCTGGTGTAACAGTAGTGTAAATTTAAAAAAAAAAACTTTGACTGTGAAACATCAGTCTGCTAGTGTAATCTAATTGCAGTTGCCTGCCTGCCAGCATGGGTGCCAGGCTCGCAGCGTATACTGTGCCCACTTGCCCAGTGCCACCACTCATATCTGGTGTAACAGTAGTGTAAATTTAAAAAAAAAAACTTTTTTGACTGTGAAACATCAGTCTGCTAGTGTAATCTAATTGCAGTTGCCTGCCTGCCTGCCAGCATGGGTGCCAGGCTCGCAGCGTATACTGTGCCCACTTGCCCAGTGCCACCACTCATATCTTTTTTAATAGTAGTGTACGTGTACATTTAAAACAAAAGAAAATTTTTGGACTGTGAAACATCAGTCTGCTTTTTTGTGTCAGGCTCACAGCATATACTGTGCCCACTTGCCCAGTGCCACCACTCATATCTTGTTTAATAGTAGTGTACGTGTACATTTAAAACAAAAAAAAATTTTGGACTGTGAAACATCAGTCTGCTTTTTTTGTGTCAGGCTCACAGCGTATACTGTGCCCACTTGCCTAGTGCCACCACTCATATCTTGTTTAATAATAGTGTAAGTGTACATTTAAAAAAAAAAAAAACTTTTTGGACTATGAAACATCAGTCTGCTTTTTTGTGTCAGGCTCACAGCGTATACTGTGCCCACTTGCCCAGTGCCACCACTCATATCTTGTTTAATAGTAGTGTAAGTGTACATTTAAAAAAAAATGACAGGCAGAGGCAGGCCACCCCGCAGGTGCCGTCGTGGTCGTGGTGCTGTGATTCCCTTTGGCCCTACAATAATGCCCAGTGTTCAGAGGCCACGTACCATGAACGCGAAAAGTTCTGAGGAGGACATAGTTGACTGGCTAACACAGGACACCCAATCTTCTATAGCTTCCGCTCCGAACCTTGACGCACCATCCTCCTCCAGCTTAGCTTCGGGCACCTCTCAAGTTACCACTCGCCCGCCTGCCACCACCACCAACACTAGCACCACAGCCGCTTCACTTGATCTGTCAGAGGAGTTATTTACACATCAGTTGGAAGAAATGAGTGATGCGCAAGCATCATTGACAGAGGATGTAGATAACAGTGATATGTCTCAGTCAGGCAGCATTACAGACATGGACGTACGGTGTGATGATGATGATGCTGTACCCGTTGCTGCTTCCTTTGTTGATTTGTCAGATATAAGTGAAGTGGTTGATGATGATGCGTCCGTGGATGTCACGTGGGTGCCCGCTAGAAGAGAAGAAGAGGGGGAAAGTTCAGATGGGGAGACAGAGGAGGAGGAGGAGGAGGAGACGAGTTGGAAGCAGGGGGAGGTGGTCGCAAGGAGCTAGTGGCACAGTCAGACAGCATGTATCGGCACCCGGGGTCAGCCAGACAGCACACTAATCAACGCATGCTGTTGCCACCACCAGAATGCCGTCATCACAGAGCTCAGCAGTGTGGCATTTTTTTTGTGTGTCTGCCTCTGATAACAGCGATGCCATTTGCAACCTGTGCCAAAAGAAACTGAGACGTGGGAGGTCCAACCCCCACCTAGGTACAACTGCTTTGCGAAGGCACATGATCGCACATCACAAACGCCTATGGTATCAACACATGAGTAGAAGCAGCACACAAACTCAAAGCCGCCATCCTCCTCCTGGTCCGGCATCTTCAGCCACGTCAACCACTGCTGTCCTCCTTGCCCCCTCTCAATCATCCGCTACTCCGTCTCTCTTCCGGAGCATTTCCTGCTCATCTGCCCACAGTCAGGTGTCTGTCAAGGAAATGTTTGAGCATAAGAAGCCAATGTGACAAAGTAACCCCCTTGCCTGGCATCTGACAGCTGGCTTGTCCGAACTCTTAGCCCGCCAGCCTTTACCATACAAGCTGGTGGAGTCTGAGGCGTTCCAAAAATTTGTAGCTATTGGGACACCGCAGTGGAAGGTACCCGGCCGAAATTTCTTTGCACAAAAGGCAATCCCCAACCTGTACTCGATTGTGCGAAAGGAAGTAATGGCATGTCTGGCACACAGTGTTGGGGCAAGGGTCCATCTGACCACTGATAGCTGGTCTGCAAAGCATGGTCAAGGCAGGTATATCACCTACACTGCTCATTGGGTAAACCTGCTGATGGCTGCCAAGCATGGAATGCGTGGCTCTGCAGAGGAGTTGGTGACACCGCCATGACATGCAGGCAGGCCTGCTGCCACCTCCTCTACTCGTCCTACTCCATCCTCTTCCATTACCTCTTCCTCGGCTGAGTCCTATTCTGCTGCTGCATCTTGCTCCACATCAACGGCACCCCCCCAGCTCCCCATGTACTATTCCACATACTGGATATGGCAGTGTCACGCCATCTTGGGATTAACTTGCCTGAAAGCAGAGAGTCACACCGGACCAGCACTCCTGTCCACCCTGAACGCACAGGGGGATCAGTGGCTGACTCCGCACCAACTGGAGATCGGCAAAGTGGTTTCTGACAACGGAAGTAATTTGGTGGCAGCATTGAAATTAGGCAAGTTGACACATGTGCCGTGCATGGCACATGTGTGTAATCTGATTGTACAACGCTTTGTGCATAAGTACCCAGGCTTACAGGGCTTCCTGAAGCAGACCAGGAAGGTGTGTGGCCATTTCAGGCATTCTTACATGGCCATGGCGCACTTTTCCGATATCCAGCGGCGAAACAACATGCCAGTGAGGCGCTTGATTTGCGACAGCAATCCTAATGTTCGACTGCCTGCTCCAACAAGAAAAAGCCGTTAACAAGTATTTGTATGACCGGGGTGCTAGGACAGCCTCCGCGGAGCTGGGATTTTTTTTGCCACGTTACTGGACACTCAAGCGCAATGCCTGTAGGCTCATGCGTCCTTTTGAGAAGGTGACAAACCTAGTCAGTCGCACCGAAGGCACCATCAGCGACATCATACCATTTGTTTTCTTGCTGGAGCGTGCCCTGCGAAGAGTGCTGGATCAGGCCGTAGATGAGCGTGAAGAGGAAGAGTTGTGGTCACCATCACCACCAGAAACAGCCTTATCAGCATCGCTTGCTGGACCAGCGGCAATGCTGGAAGAGGATTGTAAGGAAGAGGAGTCAGAGGAGGAATGTGGCTTTGAGGCGGAGGAGGAAGACCAACCACAACAGACATCCCAGGGTGCTCGTTGTCACCTATCTGGTACCCGTGGTGCTGTACGTGGCTGGGGGGAAGAAGATACCTTCAGTGAGATCACTGAGGACGAGGAACGGGACATGAGTAGCTCGGCATCCAACCTTGTGCAAATGGGGTCTTTCATGCTGTCGTGCCTGTTGAGGGACCCTCGTATAAAAAAGCTGAAGGAGAACGACCTGTACTGGGTGTCCACGCTACTAGACCCCCGGTATAAGCATAAAGTGCATGAAATGTTACCGAATTACCGCAAGTCGGAAAGGATGCAGCAGTTCCAAAGCTTTACACAGCATGTAAGGGTGATGTCACAGCACAACGGGAATCTAACAGGGGAAGAGGTGAAAGTAATCCTCCGACTCCAACGACCATGCCGGCAAGGACAGGACGCTTTCCAGACGTGTTGTTGATGGAGGACATGCAGAGCTTTTTAAGTCCTATGCATCGCCACAGCCCTTCGGGGTCCACCCTCAGAGAACGACTCGACTGACAGATAGCAGACTACCTCGCGTTAACTACAGATCTCGACACTTTGAGGAGCGATGAACCCTTTGACTACTGGGTGTGCAGGCTTGACCTATGGCCTGAGCTATCCCAATTTGCGATAGAACTTCTGGCCTGCCCCGCTTCAAGTGTCCTGTCAGAAAGGACCTTCAGTGCAGCAGGAGGTATTGTCACTGATAAGAGAAGTCGCCTAGGTCAAAAAAGTCTAGATTACCTCACCTTTATTAAGATGAATGAGGGATGGATCCTGAAGTGACTGACATTGGGCGATACATTCGAGTAAAAAGGCCTGATGACATGAGCTGCCTTGGGCTAAAAATGGTCCACACGCTGCTGTATTTTATCTTTGAATGCCGGATGACTTGCGTGACTTATCCTCCACCAACTAGGGTTCAAGCCGCAATGTTTTAGGGCACTTTCTGCCTGGGAAACAAACATCAATTTTTCTGGCCTCTGGTGCTGCACTGTGGCTTCAAAAACCACACCACTCATATCTGGTGGCACAGTAGATTGCACACACAGTGCCCCAAATTTGAAGTAGGGGGACCGACCAAGCATCTTTTTCTATCTCCCGGTTCCTACAATCCATGCCATATACACGTTCCCTGATAGGGGATGTAACAGGGATTAAACTGATCAGAATAGTACTACTTAACACACCACTCATATCTAGTGGCACAGTAGATTGCACGCGCAGTGCCCCAAATTTGAAGCAGGAGGACCGACCAAGCATTTTTTTCCATCTCCTGGTTCCTAAAATCCATGCCATATACACGTCCCCTGGCGCCGCAACTGCCTCTGGGAACCTTACCATGGGTCACAGACCGCACGTCTTGTAATTCTCTGTCTGGGAAATTATCTATTTATCTATCAAATCTATCTATTTATCTATCAAATCTATCTATCTATCGTATCTATCAAATGTATCTATTGCATCTATTGATCTATCTATCTAATCTATGTATCTATCTATCTATCTATCTATCAAATCTATTTATCTCATGGCCTGACTGTTATCTGACAGCCACTTGTGTTTCGGCCATGCCATATACATATCCATGCCATATACACAGGGACAGGGATTAAACTGATCAGAATAGTACTACTTAACACACCACTCATATCTGGTGGCACTATAGATTGCACGCGCAGTGCCCCAAATTTGAAGCAGGAGGACCGACCAAGCATTTTTTTCCATCTCCCGGTTCCTAAAATCCATGCCATATACACTCCCCTGGCACCGCAACTGCCTTACCATGGGTCCCAGACCGCACGTCTTGTAATTCTCTGTCTGGGAAATTATCTATCTATCAAATCTATCTATTTATCTATCAAATCTATCTATCGTATCTATCAAATGTATCTATTGCATCTATTGATCTATCTAACTAATCCATGTATCTATCTATCAAATCTATCTACCTCGTGGCCTGACTGTTATCTGACAGCCACTTGTGTTTCGGCCATGCCATATACATATCCATGCCATATACACGTCCCCTGATAGGGGACGTAACAGGGTTTAAACTGATCAGAATAGTACTACTTAACACACCACTCATATCTGGTGGCACAATAGATTGCACGCACAGTGCCCCAAATTTGAAGCAGGAGGACCGACCAAGCATCTTTTTCCATCTCCCGGTTCCTAAAATCCATGCCATATACACGTCCCCCGATAGGGGGAGTAACAGGGATTAAACTGATCAGAATAGTACTACTTAACACACCACTCATATCCTAAAATCTATGCCATATACACGTCCCCTGGCGCCGCAACTGCCTCTGGGAACCTTACCATGGGTCCCAGACCGCACGTCTTGTAATTCTCTGTCTGGGAAATTATCTATCCATCAAATCTATCTATCGTATCTATCAAATGTATCTATTGCATCTATTGATCTATCTAATCTATCTATCTATCTAATCTATCTATCTATCAAATCTATCTATCTCGTGGCCGGAGTGTTATCTGACAGCCACTTGTGTTTCGGCCATGCCATATACATATCAATGCCATATACACATCCCCTGATAGGGGACGTAACAGGGATTAAACTGATCAGAATAGTACTACTTAACACACCACTCATATCTGGTGGCACTATAGATTGCACGCGTAGTGCCCCAAATTTGAAGCAGGAGGACCGACCAAGCATCTTTTTCCATCTCCCGGTTCCTAAAATCCATGCCATATACACGTCCCCTGGCGCCGCAACTGCCTCTGGGAACCTTGCCATGGGTCGCAGACCGCACGTCTTGTAATTCTCTGTCTGGGAAATTATCTATCTATCAAATCTTTCTATTTATTTATCAAATCTATCTATCGTATCTATCAAATGTATCTATTGCATCTATTGATCTAATCTATGTATCTATCTATCAAATCTATCTATCTCGTGGCCGGACTTATCTGACAGCCACTTGTGTTTCGGCCATGCCATATACATACCCATGCCATATACACGTCCCCTGATAGGGGACGTAACAGGGATTAAACTGATCAGAATAGTACTACTTAACACACCACTCATATCTGGTGGCACAGTAGATTGCACGCGCAGTGCCCCAAATTTGAAGCAGGAGGACCGACCAAGCATCTTTTTCCATCTCCCGGTTCCTAAAATCCATGCCATATACACGTCCCCTGATAGGGGACGTAACAGGGATTAAACTGATCAGAATAGTACTACTTAACACATCACTCATATCTGGTGGCACAGTAGATTGCACGCAGTGCTCTGACAAAATGCAGAAGGACATTTGGCAGACGGACATTTGGCAGACGGACATTTGGCCGACAGACAGAAAGCTAAAGAATGTTCCGATTTCGGCCCAAGGCAGATACGTTCCAGAGTGCTCTGTTCTAATCAGAGCCTCGGGCACCGCAACTGCCTCTGGGAACCTTACCATGGGTCCCAGACCGCACGTCTTGTAATTCTCTGTCTTGGAAATGATCTATCTATCAAATCTATCTATTTATCTATCAAATCTATCTATCGTATCTATCAAATGTATCTATTGCATCTATTGATCTATCTATCTAATCTATGTATCTATCTATCAAATCTATCTATCTCGTGGCCGGAGTGTTATCTGACAGCCACTTGTGTTTCGGCCATGCCATATAAATATCCATGCCATATACATGTCCCCTGATAGGGGACATAACAGGGTTTAAACTGATCAGAATAGTACCACTTAACACACCACTCATATCTGGTGGCACAATAGATTGCACGCGCAGTGCCCCAAATTTGAAGCAGGAGGACCGACCAAGCATCTTTTTCCATCTCCCGGTTCCTAAAATCCATGCCATATACACGTCCCCTGGTGCCGCAACTGCCTCTGGGAACCTTACCATGGGTCCCAGGCCGCACGTCTTGTAATTCTCTGTCTGGGAAATTATCTATCTATCAAATCTATCTATTTATCTATCAAATCTATCTATCTATCGTATCTATCAAATGTATCTATTGCATCTATTGATCTATCTATCTAATCTATGTATCTATCTATCTCGTACCCGGAGTGTTATATGACAGCCACTTGTGTTTCGGCCATGCCATATACATATCCATGCCATATACACGTCCCCTGGTGCCGCAACTGCCTCTGGGAACCTTACCATGGGTCCCAGACCGCACGTCTTGTAATTCTCTGTCTGGGAAATTATCTATCTATCAAATCTATCTATCAATCTATCAAATCTATCTATCATATCTATCAAAATGTATCTATTGCATCTATTGATCTATCTAACTAATCTAACGCCTAGATTTGGAGTTTTTTGCGGTAGCCGTCAAAACCAGCGTTAGAGGCTCCTAACGCTGGTTTTTACCGCCCACTGGTATTTGGAGTCAGTCATTAAAGGGTCTAACGCTCACTTTGCAGCCGCGACTTTTCCATACCGCAGATCCCCCTACGCCATTTGCGTATCCTATCTTTTCAATGGGATCTTTCTAACGCCGGTATTTAGAGTCTTGGCTGCAGTGAGTGGAACGACAAGACTCCAGCCGCAGAAAAAAAAACAGGAGTTAAGAGCTTTCTGGGCTAACGCCGGTTTATAAAGCTCTTAACTACTGTGCTCTAAAGTACACTAACACCCATAAACTACCTATGTACCCCTAAACCGAGGCCCCCCCACATTGCCGCCACTCTAATAAAAAAAATGTAACCCCTAATCTGCCGACCGCACACCGCCGCCACCTACGTTATACTTATGTACCCCTAATATGCTGCCCCTAACACCGCCGACCTCTATATTATATTTATTAACCCCTAATCTGCCCCCCACAACGTCGCCGCCAGCTACCTACAATAATTAACCCCTAATCTGCCGACCAGACCTCACCGCTACTATAATAAAGTTATTAACCCCTAATCTGCCCTCCCTAACATCGCCGACACCTAACTTCAATTATTAACCCCTAATCTGCTGACCGGACCTCACCGCTACTCTAATAAATGGATTAACCCCTAAAGCTAAGTCTAACCCTAACACTAACACCCCCCCTAAGTTAAATATAATTTAAATCTAATGAAAAAAATTAACTCTTATTAAATAAATTATTTCTATTTAAAGCTAAATACTTACCTGTAAAATAAACCCTAATATAGCTACAATATAAATATTAATGACATTGTAGCTATTTTAGGATTAATATTTATTTTACAGGCAACTTTGTATTTATTTTAACCAGGTACAATAGCTATTAATAACTATTTAATAATAGTTAAAATAATTACCTGTAAAATAAATTAAACCTAACACTACACTATCAATAAATTAATTAAATACAATACCTACAAATAAATACAATTAAATAAACTAACTAAAGTACAAAAAATAAAAAAGAACCAAGTTACAAAAAATAAAAAAATATTTACAAACATTAGAAAAATATTACAACAATTTAAAAATTACACCTACTCTAAGCCCCCTAATAAAATAACAAAGCCCCCCAAAATAAAAAAATGCCCTACCCTATTCTAAAATTAAAATAGAAAAGCTCTTTTACCTTACCAGCCCTTAAAAGGGCCATTTGCGGGGCATGCCCCAAAGAATTCAGCTCTTTTGCCTGGAAAAAAAAACATACAATACCCCCCCCCAACATTACAACCCACCACCCACATACCCCTAATCTAACCCAAACCCCCCTTAAATAAACCTAACACTAAGCCCCTGAAGATCTTCCTACCTTATCTTCACCACGCCGGGTTCACAGATCCGTCCACCGAAGTCTTGATCCAAGCCTCCGAAGTCTTGATCCAAGCCCAAGCGGGGGCTGAAGAGTGACGTCCATCCTCCGGCTGAAGTCTTGATCCAAGCGGCAAATGAAGAAGTCCATCTTCGGGAAGAAATATTCATCCTATCCAGGCAGAAGAGTAGATCCGGACCGGCAAACATCTTCTTCCAAGCCGCATCGTCTATGTTCTTCCATCCGATGACGAGCGGCTGATCTTGAAGACCTCCGGCGCGGATCCATCCTCTTTGTTCGACGTCCAACTGAAGAATGAAGGTTCCTTTAAGGGACGTCATCCAAGATGGCGTCCCTCGAATTCCGATTGGCTGATAGGATTCTATCAGCCAATCGGAATTAAGGTAGGATAAATCTGATTGGCTGATGGAATCAGCCAATCAGATTCAAGTTCAATCCGATTGGCTGATCCAATCAGCCAATCAGATTGATCTAGCATTCTATTGGCTGATCGGAACAGCCAATAGAATGCTAGCTCAATCTGATTGGCTGATCCTGATATCTGGTGGCACAGTAGATTGCACGCGGTGCTCTGACAAAATGCAGAAGGACATTTGGCAGACGGACATTTGGCCGACAGACAGAAAGCTAAAGAATGTTCCGATTTTGGCCCAAGGCAGATACGTTCCAGAGTGCTCTGTTCTAATCAGAGCCTCGGGCACCGCAACTGCCTCTGGAAACCTTACCATGGGTCCCAGACCGCACGTCTTGTAATTCTCTGTCTTGGAAATTATCTATCTATCAAATCTATCTATCTATCTATCGTATCTATCAAATGTATCTATTGCATATATTGATCTATCTATCTAATCTATGTATCTATCTATCTATCTATCTCGTACCCGGAGTGTTATCTGACAGCCACTTGTGTTTCGGCCATGCCATATACATATCCATGCAATATACACGTCCCCTGATAGGGGACGTAACAGGGATTACACTGATCAGAATAGTACTACTTAACACACCACTCATATCTGGTGGCACAGTAGATTGCACGCGCAGTGCCCCAATTTTGAAGTAGGAGGACCGACCAAGCATCTTTTTCCATCTCCTGGTTCCTAAAATCCATGCCATATACACGTCCCCTGATAGGGGACGTAACAGGGATTACACTGATAGGAATAGTACTACTTAACACACCTTATAATAACGCAGAGAGGAGTCTGAAGAAGAGGAGTCAGAGGAGGAAGGTGGCTTTGAGGAGGTGGAAGACCAAACACAGCAGGCGTCCCAGGGGGCTTGTTGTCACCTTTCGGGGACCCTTGGTGTTGTACGTGGCTGGGTGGAGGAAGAGACCTTCAATGACATCAGTGAGGACAAGGAATGGGACATGGCTAGCTTGGTATCCAACCTTGTGCAAATGGGGAGTTTGCGGTTGTGCAAATGGACTGTTTGTGGTTGTTTGCGGTGCGTTAAAGGGACAGTCTAGGCCAAAATAAACTTTCATGATTCAGATAGAGCATGTAATTTTAAACAATTTTCCAATTTACTTTTATCACCAATTTTGCTTTGTTCTCTTGGTATTCTTAGTTGAAAGCTTAACGTAGGAGGTTCATATGCTAATTTCTTAGACCTTGAAGCCCACATCTTTCAGATTGCATTTTAACAGTTTTTCACCACTAGAGGGTGTTAGTTCACGTATTTCATATAGATAACACTGTGCTAGTGCACGAGAAGTAATCTGGGAGCAGGCACTGATTGGCTAGACTGCAGTCTGTCAAAATAACTGAAAAAAGGGGCAGTTTGCAGAGGCTTAGATACAAGATAATCACAGAGGTTAAAAGTATATTATTATAAATGTGTTAGTTATGCAAAACTGGGAAATGGGTAATAAAGGGATTATCTATCTTTTAAAATAATAAAAATTCTGGCCCGGTTCGCCCCTTCGCCAACAGTTGCGGAAGTTCGTGTCCGCGAACGCAAATTTTTAGGTTCTCGACATCACTATTTTCAGGTAGCAACTCCTTTAGATGAGATTCAAGATAGAATTAATGTTGGCTAATTCCTTTATTTCGGATGCTATCTTGCAGTTAATTAGGCTGAGTGCCAAGTCCTTGTGGTTCGCAGTGCTAGGCTGCAGAGCCTTGTGGCTGAAATCTTGGTCAGCAGATGTCTCCTCTAATGTTAAGCTTTTTTCTCTTCCTTATAAGGGTAAGACATTGCTTGGCCCAGGGTTAGCAGAAATTATTTCTGATATTATGAGTGGAAAAGGATCTTTTCTTCCTCAGGATAGAAAGAATAGAGTGAAAGGCCCTCAAAGTAATTTTTGCTCCTTTCGTAATTTCAGAGGTAAGTCTTCCCCAGCTTCCTCCAAACAAGAGCAGGCCAAGCCTTCCTGGAAACCCAGTCAGTCTTGGAACAAGGGGAAGCAATCGAAAAAGCCCACAGCTGACTCCAAGTCAGCATTAAGAATTTGCCCCCTATCCGGGATCGGAACTAGTCGGGGGCAGACTCTGTCAGTTCTCTCAAGCTTGGATATGAGACGTTCCAGATCCTTGGGCTGTGGACATAGTATCCCAGGGTTACAAGTTACAATTCAAGACCTTTCCTCCCAGGGGCAAATTCCACCTCTCAAGGTTATCTGTAGACCAGACAAAGAGAGAGGCGTTCTTAAAATGTGTACAAGACTTTTCACTCATGGGAGTGATTGTTCCAGTTCCAGTACAGGAGCAGGGTTCTATTCCAATCTGTTCGTAGTTCCCAAAAAAGTGGAAACTTTCAGGCCAATCCTAGATCTAAAATTACTCAACAAATTTCTCAGAGTACCGTCCTTCAAAATGGAGACGATCCGCTTCATTCTTCCTTTAGTTCAAGAGGTTCAATTCATGACAACCATAGATCTGAAGGATGTGTACCTCCATGTTCCCATTCACAGGGATCATTTATGAGATTTGTCTATATGGACAAACACTTTCAGTTTGTGGCACTTCCTTCCGTTCTTCCAGGATTTTCTCAAAGGTCTTGGGAGCTCTGCTGGCAGTAATTCGGTCTTGAGGAATTGCTTTGGCACCTTACCTGGACGATATCTTGGTTCAGGTGCCATCTTTTCAACTAGCGAAATCTCACACAGAGATCTTGTTGTCTTTACTTCAATTTACTAATCTGTTGGGCTGAGGAGGAACCATGCCCTGAACCTTCCAGCTTCATCCACAGAAAATCTTCTCTGACTCTCTTATAGAATACCATTACTCTGCTCATGTGCAGCCTTTACTCAGTTGCGAGATTTCTGGACTCTGTACCTGTAACTGTTAGCCCCCTTCAAAATGTAACTTCTGTAGCTGCTAATATAAGACATCATGTAGGCAAAACATGGAAGATTTAATTGATGACAGATTCAAAATTTGAATGTCTTTGAGGTGATGAGATCTAAACTTTGCTCCTGTATTGTAAACATTTTACAGAAATAATATTTTTAATGCAATTGAAAAAAAAATCACCCCACAGAGCTCAGAAACTCTAAAATAAAATATTATGGTTTACATTATAGGCTATATTTTTGAAGCTGCAAATGCAGTCTCCGGCCCCAGTGGTGCATGCTCCCAATTGAAATGATTGACAAGCCCTTCACTTGAGCGACTGGTTGCATGAGACCATGGGGCGTGGAGAACAAACAATTGCTCATACTAGGCAGACAGGTTCCTGGCTCTAATTCTAGATAAATGGGCCCTTATATACACAATTGTGGTTAAGAAAAGTAATCTTTTTTTTGTTTTGTTTTTTTAAATGTTGCTGATACTGTAATCCTTGCTGCTGTGCCTATTTTAGAAGACATTAGCTAATACAGTCAAATACATTTGTATCCATCAAAAATAATTCCCAGCTACATATAAAAGGAAATATATATTTTAAGCTCCAATACTTCATGCTTATGTTGTTTACGCACATTATAATGACTTTAATAATGGTTTATATTTTAGTGTATAAAATGGTGATCTATTAAATGCCATCTCCTGTGGAGGATACTGAAGTGCCTGTAATGTGAATACAACATTGAAGAAAAACATCATATGTGATGTATAGTGGAAGAGTATAGTGAAATGATTTGTAGGATAATTAAAGCAGCTAATATAAACATAAAACAGATGAGCAAATCATTTTTAAATAAACTAGATTAATTTATGTATTTCTTTTTTAAGTTAATATAAGCGTATTTGTAATTCCACTTCTAAAACTAAAAGCCTGCAAAGAGCATGTAATTTGTTTATTGCAAATTAAAAACTCAAGGTGAGCATATATAAATAAAAATATAAAGTGCTCAATTAATTTAAGGTTGGTAATTACCAATGTCACATTACTCATAAGTATTTTTTGTTTATAAATTAGTATACTAAATAGCTCATAATGGACTGCTGTTCAATGCTTTGATGTTGTGCTTTGATTGTGTAGTGTTGAATTCTGATGGTCTAGACCGACTAATAATCAATGTACTGGTATTAGTATATAGATCCATTCTCTTTATTCCCTGGATAGCATATTCAATTAAAACACTCACATAGAGTAATCTAAAGGGACAGTCTACACCAGAATTTTTATTGTTTAAAAAGATAGATTATCCCTTTAATACCCATTCCCTAGTTTTGCACAACCAACACAGTTATATAAATACACTTTTTACCTCTGTGATTACCTTGTATCTAACCCTTTGCAAACTTCCCCCTTATTTCAGTTCTTTTGACAGACATCCATTTTAGCCAATCAGAGCTGGATCACCTGAACTCTACGTGCGTGAGCAGAATTTTATCTTTATGACACACATGAACTAACACCCTCTAGTGGTGAAAAACTGTCAAAATGCCCTGAGAGAAGAGGCGGCCTTTAAGGTCTTAGAAATTAGCATAGGTTCCTTCCACTTCCTAGGTTTAGCTTTTACTTACTACAAGATAATTCCAGCCCTTCCCCCCCCCCACCCCCTACATTTAGAATAGGAAGGATCTTACATGTTGTGTTTTATCATTTAAGGGTTCCGCAATAAAATATGACACCCCCAATTACCCTGTAGTGAGTATTTTGTCATGGGGAACCCTGGTATTTAATCAAATGTATAGAATAAATTCCAGCAATAGTAGAAGACTATAACCGTCTGTTTTATAGCAGGTAATTTAAACTTTGTATTTGTTATAAACACACACACACAGCCCTTATTGTGCTGCACACAGATAGGTATGTACCCTAGGTTTTGCTTAATGGAATGGCAATGTGTGTGTATATGTACCTTGGGGTTTATCATAACACTGTTTGTCACACTGATATTACATATATGGGGTTTATCATAATAGCATTTGTCATACTGATTCTATACATATACTTTTTGTATTTCTGCTTAAAGTTTCACAAACTTCTTACCCTAGTCTTTAGCAAGCTTAGAAAAGGTTAAAATAGTGGGCGTATATCTTTGTTTTAATTGTACCTTTGCACAGCCAATTAGAATTTTGCATGTATTTTAAATAAGAGTGTAAGGCACAGCACTAACAGGCTATGACTACAGCTAACCAGCCGAAACGCGTAAGCCCTAGTGCATTACCCGCTATGTGAGACAGTTCTGGAGTTTCCTATGGTGTTTTAAATTACCCAATAAAGTTGCTGTTTCATATACTTTTGGAAGGAGTTGACCGTCTTTTTGATTTCAACATAATATATCCAGCAGATCGGATTCCTTCAGACAGTATACTGCCTGTACTCTATGCCTAACCCCTTCCCCCATGCTGACGTCATCCACGAGGTGTGCGAACGCCGCATGCAGAGGACCTGAACAGCTGAGATGCAGACATAGTGAGAGCAGGGCAAACGGATCATGGATCCCAGACTGTTGAGCTACGGAGCCCCTCTGCACTGCAGCTTAATGTTCCAGCTGAAAGGACAACGGGACACTTGGAGTGGGGTAAGCGAAGTACCCTGAAGTAGACATTGGGGAGGATGTGTTAGAGCGAGAGTAGGGCACTGTGTGTGTGTGCATTATACAGGTGTGAACTGTAATACTATTGAATCCCTCGCTCTATTTTTGCTATATCCATTTTAGCCAATGGCTCACCTGAACTCCACGTGCGTGAGCACAGTGTTATCTATATGACACACATGAACTAACACCCTCTAGTGGTGAAAAACTGTCAAAATGCCCTGAGAGAAGAGGCCGCCTTCAAGGTCTTAGAAATTAGCATATGAACCTCCTAGGTTTAGCTTTCAATTAAGAATACCAAGAGAACAAAGCAAAATTGGTGATAAAAGTAAATTGGAAAATTGTTTAAAATTACATGCCCTATTTGAATCATGAAAGTTTATTTGGACTAGACTGTCTCTTTAACTACTTAGCAAATTCATTCAAACACAACCTGTATATATTACTGGCTATTAAAGGGACATTGTACACTAGATTTTTCTTTGCATAAATGATTTGTAGATGATCCATTTACATAGTTGATCTGGGAGTGTTTTTGTAAAAATGTATAGTGTTGCTTATTTTTCAATAATATTCTACTGATTTTCAGACTCCTAACCAAGCCCCAAAGTTTTAGATGTATACTGATGTATGCAGACTCCTGTTTCAGGGGAAGGGGTGGTGTAGTGTCTACCTGTTGCTGTTTCCCCAGCCCCTTTCAGTGGGTGTACCAATCTAATCTCATCAACAGTGTTAAATGGGAGCTTCTAAGTAAGTTTTTATAAAGGTTTTATATTGGATTTTTATATCAGTATCTGTGCATATTCGTCTTTAAATTAGTGTCTATTACATCCACTTATATGAAAATTGGGGTAGACTGTTCCTTTTAATGTTTGATGCTTTAAATTATTTTCTGTTCCTGGAGTATAATTGTTATTTCACACAGAGCGGGGATTTTGCTTGGGGGAGGTAAATTGCTTTTTGTACAGCCTCTATATTAAGCTCCCTGCTAGCTTAATGCAGTGAGGTGCAAGCCTTTGGGGTTGATTCCAATAATTCCAATATTGGTTCCCAATAATGAGGTTCCAGTTTCTGTCAATATGGGAAGTCTGTTTTTTGAATTATAACAATCCAAAATGGATTCAGCCACTAAAAGCTATAGAAATGTATAATATGCATTTTGTGCTTTGTGTTTAAATTTAGATCTTAATGCGGCACATGAAAGCTTGTAAAATATTCTAAATAATCCATAGAATATATCTGTATATTTAATTATTTTTAATATATATATTTTTTAATATTTACATTTAAATTGCAATACCGCACCTTAAGATTATTACGTTTTCATCTGCGCTAACCCAATCGTCTTAAAGTCTAAATCATGATACCCAAAATGTATATTTTACATTCCTATGTTCTACACATAGAAATAATGTACTTTTTATTGTTAAATATATATATATATATATATATATATATATATATATACCTGATACTGTTCATACAAAATACATCTATACCTATATTTCTATAGAAATAAATATGCAGATATAGGTATATGTACACTGGAGCCCTTTGCAGTCAAATATCTGAAAACATGGACAAACTTTTTTTTATGTAGTATAAATATTTCACATTCCAATGTTCTTCACATAGGGTAATATTTTCTATGTATTTTAATGTAGATATATATATATATATATATATATATATATATATATATATATATATATAGATATAGATATATCTATATATCTGTGTATATCTATACCTATATATTATTATATATTTGTGTTTAAGAATATTTTTCTATTTGAAGAACATTGGAATGTGATTGTGAAATGTTCATATTTCATGTCAGGTTGAGCACACTTGGTTAAACTTGATCAGTTTAGCATGCGAGAATGGGTGTTTTATTCAGTTTTCATTTTAGTCTATGGGGGACTACGCTGACGCGATCGTGATATTCTAAGTTCCATTTTTTCAGCGCATCTGGTTAGTGCTTGTGCACAAACTTTTTACTTTCAACTTGTAATATGAGTGCAACTCGACGTGTGCAAAAATCCATCCAGTTCTGTTTACACTTGAGCAGGAGCTATAAATCGCTCTTCACCCGAAATCTAGCCATAAATGTAAAATGATCTTGAAAACATGTTGAAAAGTATCTAGAAAATGTATTGTAATCACAAATAACTTTTTGGTTCCATATTAAAAATAGTGCTTTTCCCAGTGTCTTATTGCATCAAAATGAAAAGTGCAAAAAGAAGGTTGATAGATTGGAACTAGACTTGTGCAGCACCAAAAAAGTTGGTTCATCCGAATCTTTCGAAACAAATATTCAGGGATATTTATTTCCCCAAATATTTGTCTGCTGCACAATTTGTTATTCATTTAGTTTTAAACAAAGCAAATACTGAATATTCATAGAACAGTTACATTCTTTCTTGTGAAACAAATGTAAATGTTCCAGTATGCTAGAGGTACGAATTTAACCCCTCAAAGGTAATTTAAAGAAAATTAATGAATACTGATTAATTTTTTCAGTATTTTTTTGTTTTCTTTTAATTTAATTGGTGAAAACTAAATGAATATTCTTTTTTTGTTATGATGAATGCACATCTCTAGAATTGACCCCTTTGGGGCCCATTTATCAAGCTCTGTATGGAGCTTGTGAGCCCGTGTTTCTGGCGAGTCTTCAGACTCGCCAGAAACACAAGTTATGAAGCAGCGGTGTAAAGACTCTGAGCAGGCGGACAGGAATCGCTGTAAATCAACCCGATCGAGTACAATCGGGTTGATTGACAGCTCCCTGCTGGCGGCCCATTGGCCGTAAGTCAGCAGGGGGCAGTGTTGCACCAGCAGCTCTTGTGAGCTGCTGGTGCAATGTTAAATGCGGAGAGCGTATTGCTCTCCGCATTCAGCGAGGTCTTGCGGACCTGATCCGCATTGTCGGATCAGGTAGGCAGGACCCTTAATAAATAGGCCCCTTGATGTATAGGGTGAAAAGAAAAATTGTGTAGAAGAGTATTTCCAACTATTGGATTTTTGAAATTATCAATGTGAACTCAATTTGAATTTTAAATAAGACAAGAATCCAAAAAAAATACTATTTATTCATTTAACCCCTTAATGACAACTGACGTACCAGGTACGTCAGTTGTCTAAGAGAGTGCTGGAAGCGATCGCAATCGCTTCCAGCAGCTCTCAGGGTATTGCAGTGATGCCTCCATATGGAGGCATCCTGCAATACCTTTTTAGAAGACTCCATATGGACTCCACTCTGTGGCCCTCTCTGCACCGGTAGCGATGGTGCCGGTTCGTTGGTGGGTGGGAGCGTAACAGGGAGGCGGGTGGGCGGCCCATCGCTACCCGGCATCCGGTTCCTAGAAGTGCAATGTGCACGCCGGGTGCCGGGAGCGTGCAGGGGGCGCGCGCGTGCATTACCTGGCACTGACACCAATGAGGAGGGAAGGGGGGGGGAAGATGTTTTAATCAAATAATATAAAAGGATCTGGGAAGGGGAGGGGGATAGGGGTATTGTGGGGGGCTGCTACACTACAGAAAACATAAAAAAAAACAAAAGAACAAAAAACACTTTTGTTTTTGGGGCAAATTGGGTACTGGCAGACAGCTGCCAGTACCCAAGATGGCCGCAATTAGATAGGGGAGAGGGTTAGAGAGCTGGGGGGGGGGGGGGATCATGGAGGTTGGGGCTAAGGCAGGAGTCCATCACAGCTAAAATATTTTATAAAAAAAAAAAAACTCCTTTTATTTAGTACTGGCAGACTTTCTGCCAGTACTTAAGATGGCGGGACATTTGTGGGGTGGGGGAGGGAAGAGAGCTGTTTGGGAGGGATCAGGGGGTGGGATGTGTCAGGTGGGAGGCTGATCTCTACCCTAAAGCTAAAATTAACCCTGCAAGCTCCCTACAACCTACCTAATTAACCCCTTCACTGCTGGGCATAATTTACGTGTGGTGCGCAGCAGCATTTAGCGGCCTTCTAATTACCGAAAATCAATGCCAAAGCCATATAAGTCTGCTATTTCTGAACAAAGGGGATCCCAAAGAAGCTTTTACAACAATTTGTGCCATAATAGCACAAGCTGTTTGTAAATAATTTCAGTGAGAAACCTAAAATTGTGAAAAATGTAAAGTTTTTTTTTTATTTGCTCGCATTTGGCGGTGAAATGGTGGCATAAAATATACCAAAATGTGCCTAGATCAATACTTTGGGTTGTCTTCTAACAAAAAATATATACATGTCAAGGGATATTCAGGTATTCCTGACAGATATCAGGGTTCCAATGTAACTAGCGCTAATTTTGAAAAAAAGTGGTTTGGAAATAGCGAAGTGCTACTTGTATTTATGGCCCTATAACTTGCAAAAAAAGCTAAGAACATGTAAACATTGGGTATTTCTAAACTCAGGACAAAATTTAGAAACTATTTAGCATGGGTGTGTTTTGGTGATTGTAGATGTGTAACAGATTTTGGGGGTCAAAGTTAGAAAAAAAAGTGTGTTTTTTTTCATTTTTTCCTCATTTTATTATTTTTTTTGTAGTAAATTATAAGACATGATGAAAATAATGGTATCTTTAGAAAGTCCATTTAATGGCGAGAAAAACGGTATATAATATGTGTGGGTACAGTAAATGAGTAAGAGGAAAATTACAGCTAAACACAAACACCGCAGAAATGTAAAAATAGCCATTGTCATTAAGGGTAAGAAAATTGAAAAATGGTCCGGTCATTAAGGGGTTAAAGAGAAGATTAGTCTGAGAAAAACATGTAGATTTATTTTTTAGAGTTTCGTTAGCTGTTTAAATACTGACAAAATAAGTGTATAAAAAATACTGTTTAATCATATGTAGTGTAATGGAGTTTAACATTTTCCCTGCTGGTAAAAGATAAATTAAAGGGACATTAAACACTACATAAATGCTAGATAAAATGATGCATTCAAAAGAGAAGATTAGTCTGAGAATAACATGTAGATTTATTTTTAAACTTTCGTTAGCTGTTTAAATACTGACAAAATAAGTGTAAAGCTTTAGGGATAGATTTATCATAGTGCAAGTGGACATAATACAATGTAGCGTATCATGTCCACTGGACATCGATAAATGCCGACAGCATACGCTGTGAACTGCTTGTGCAATGCCGCCAACCTGCAGATTCGCAGAAAATCGGCCGCTAGCAGGGGCGGTCAATCAACCAAATCGAATTTGATTGGGTTGATTTCTGTCCACGGCCTCAGAGTAGGCGGACAAGTTATGGAGCATCAGTCTTTAGACCGCTGCTTCATAACAGGGGCATCAAGCTCCATACAGAGCTTGATAAATCGGCCCCTTAGTGTCTATAAAAAAATGGGAGCTGCCATGTTGTAACTTAGGTTACCTTCTCTGCTGTGGCCAATTATGGAGAGTTATAAATAGGTCACTGCAGTAAGCAGCCAATGGCTGTGTGGAATATAACAGTGTTCTGCTCTTCCATTTCTATCAGGAACTGAAAAGCTGACAATTTTACAATGGAATTACGGGAATAGTGGACAAAATAAATAATGAAAGTATATTGCAGACTTTTTATATATATATATATATATATGATATATCATTTTATATTACCATCTCAAAGGGTTTAATGTCCCTTTAAGGAGATTTTTAATTGTAGGACAAAAAATATAATCTATTGTTCGGATTGTACGTGTAAGAAACGTTGCACAGGGATGTCATCAAGGGAAGAGACTGGGTGAACATTTGTGTAATATTAAGAATGCTAAGGCTGATTTGGCATATAAAATTGTTATTGGTAGTGAGACATTTTTCGGATTGTCATGATAGCTAGCCTGAACTTAATTGTTGGCTCTTACAGAAAATAAAATTGGGCATAAGAGAAGGGGAGATTGAGAATGTATTTTTTAAGAGCAGAGAGCAGGTGAATTTTCTGGCCCCAAATTGCACCCCCTTAGGCTTAAACTAACAAATATCATACAGTATTTTTTATAATAACTTTCTCACCTGCAGCCCAGCAGTGTATTTTCTATTAATATGGGTCCTTTTCTTCCTGCATTTTTCCCCTGGGGTGTGAATTGATGCTGTAGATCTTCAATAATTGGATTGAGTCTTTTCACCCTTTCCTACTAGGATTTTCATCTCTCCAATTGTGTCCCTGACTCATGGTAATATATTCAAAGCATTGATACATTCTTATAAAAGGGGCAGACCTGCAAAGTGCCTGTGAGTGACGATGTATCTCCCATATGATATAATGGGAAGCGCTATTTCAGCTTAACATTGCTGAAATCACCAATTGTCGACACTTTCTGCAGACGGGGAACGTATTTGAAGTGTTCCTACACAGCAGTGCACTTCCTGAAACCAAACACGGTTTCCATGTCGGAACACTTCAAATATTGCCTGTGTCACCTTACTTTCCCTAAACCTACACTAACTGCCTCACACTGTAATGTGTCACCATTGAAAAGGTTGGCGAGACAAACATGGCTGACACTCTACTCATAACCTATTCTTCAAAGATTGAAATATATTGCACTGCTGGTAATGTATCCCATACAAAGTACAGGTTACTCCCCCTGGAATGCCCAGCTAACTCCCACAGAACACATACACCTATGTCATACTCTAGCTATAGATCCCCAGGAATGCCCAGAGCATCAACACCTATGTAATGTCTTCCCTATACTCCCCCTTGAACACCCGGCTAACTCCTTCAGAACTCCTACACCTGCATAATGTCTGCAGTCTACCTGACTAATACATTTATATCCAATGTTAAAATAATATGCATTGTCATGTATAATGCAAATTATTTTAAGCAGGGGCAGAACTACCATTGGTGTAGCAGGTGCAGTGGCACCAGGGCCCAAGAACTGGAGGGGGGCACATAACAGACAGTCTATACAATAGGCATATGCAGAATGCGTACAATTCTAATTCATTTTAATTGTGTTACTTTTGGGGGGTCTGTTAAATAGATCCACTACTGATTTTAAAGGGACAGTCAAGTCGAAAAAAAACTTTCATGATTTAAATAGGGCATGTAATTTTAAACAACTTTCCAATTTACTTTTATTACCAATTTTGCTTTGTTCTTTTGGTATTCTTAGTTGAAAGCTAAATCTAGGAGATATATATATGCTAATTTCTTATACCTTGAAGGCCACCTCTAATCTGAATACATTTTGACAGTTTTTCACTACTAGAGGGCGTTAGTTCATGTGTTTCATATAGATAACATTGCGCTCAGGCACGTGAAGCTCCTAAGAGCAAGCACTGATTGGCTAAAAATGCAAGTCATTCAAAAGAACTGAAATAAGCGGGCAGTTTGCAGAGCCATAGATATAAGGTAATCACAGAGGTAAAAAGTATATTAATATAACTGTGTTGTTTATGCAAAACTGGGGAATGGGTAATAAAGGGATTATCTACCTTTTTATACAACAAAAATTCTGGTGTTTACTGTCCCTTTAAGTATTGCATCTAATTTAAAAAAGTTATTTTTGATTGTTTATTTTATTATTTTAAACATAAATATATCATTAAATTATATACTTATTAAAATAGTAGAAATAGCAATAAGAAATAACTACATTTTAAATTAGATACAATACTTAAAATAATATCATTATACATGACAATATCTAAGACAAAATGGGAGAAGCACAACTATGATTCAAGGGAGTTTATTAATAAAAAAGCAGCACATGAAAATAATTTGCATTTACTTCACATAAAATAAAAAATAGTCCTAGAAGTAGGCAAACATTATCCGTCTCGGTTAGTTGGTATAGGAGTACTCTTTCTGTAACCGGCCAGTAAAAAAAACTTGTTAGTGTACTCCAAACACTGATATGTTAAAAGCCACGGAAGCCTACACAAAACATGCCCCCACACATTTCATCTGCCAAACGTGCAGACTTTCTCAAGGGTTGATACTAACCAAAAAAATTGCCCTTAGAAGGGCGTTTAGTAGGGCAGTGCCCACAGCTCATTTGCTGCCCAAAAAATAAAACGCTATTATAAAAAGAAACTTAACTAAAAAAAAGGTTGCCCTGAAAAGGGCATTTGGTAGGACATTGCCCAAAAGTGATTTCAGCTCTTTTAGGAAGAAAAATTAAAATGCTATTCTAAAAGAATAAAAAAACTAAGCTTAAAATAAAAAAGCCCACCCCAAAAAAAATCCTAACCCTAAATCACCAACTTGACTCCGGAAGTGCTCCTTTCTTCATGGTGGCCTTCCTCTGGGTAGTTCTCTTCTTCCATCTTCTCTCTTCTTTCAGAATTCAGACGATGAAAGAATAGAGAAGATGAAAGAAGGGGACCGCAGTCATGAAGAAGAAGAGGACTGCCTCTGAGGACTCCCCCCATGAAGAAAAGGAGCACTGTCATAGTCAAGTTGGTGAGTACAAACTTTGGGGTTTATCGTTAGGATTTTTTTGGGGTGTTTTTTATTTTTAAGCTTAGGGATTTTTTCCCTTTTAAGTTGTTTTAGTTTAGGAATTTTTTAGAATATGACTGATTTATTTTTCCTAAAATAGCTAAAATCACTTTAGCAAAATGCCCCTCCCAATTCCCTTTTCAGGGCAACATTTATTTTTAGATTATTTTATTTTTAGAATATTTTTATGTTAACAGCAAAAGAGCTGTAGTCAATGCCCAACCAACTGACCTTTTCAGGGCAATATTGTTTTAGGATAGGTTTATTTTTAGATTAGGCTTTTATTGTAGAATGGGTTGCAGTTTTTAATTGAAAAAGAGCTATGTCACTTTTGGGGCATGCCCTACAAAAAGCCCTTCTAAGGCTTATTTTAAGGGGGCACCTCACTGACGAGGCCCATAGAAGGCCGAAACGATCGTCTGGGGTTGTCATGTTCCTTGTTCAGAGGAGAATTGCCTGGTATTTCGGGGCTGGACTGACCTTACTTGGCGGGATCAGACTGATATACTTCAGGAAAGTTTTCTTCTGTGAAAAGCACACTGGTCTAAAAGAGGCTGCTTCCGGGTGGTAAATCGCCATAGAACAAGCCACTGAGCTGTTGTTCGTTCCTGGTAGAGCGCTTCTCTCTTTGTATGCAAATTATTATGACCCTGGGGAAGTCTCCCTATGGGTGATGGGGGAAACCAGACGTGGACTCCTTGCCCAGTGTGCTTAGAGGAATGTGGCTGCACCTCACTGACGAGGCCCATAGAAGGCCGAAACGATCGTCTGGGGTTGTCATGTTCCTTGTTCAGAGGAGAATTGCCTGGTATTTCGGGGCTGGACTGACCTTACTTGGCGGGATCAGACTGATATACTTCAGGAAAGTTTTCTTCTGTGAAAAGCACACTGGTCTAAAAGAGGCTGCTTCCGGGTGGTAAATCGCCATAGAACAAGCCACTGAGCTGTTGTTCGTTCCTGGTAGAGCGCTTCTCTCTTTGTATGCCAAGGTTATAGTATAGGCATAACTGTGGGGTTTTATTTTTGGTAGTGTTTTTTTTCTGTAATTTTAGGTTTTGTAAATTTATGTAAATTTAGTATTTGTATTTACTTTAAATAATAAATGTCGCTGTTGATGCTGCTTTAAATATTTTGTTAGCATCGACACCCATTGCGATGTATAGTAAAACACCCCTCTGCAATGCTGCTTTTAACCAGTAATGTCAACACTTTTGAATATTTCGCCAGCACTCTTGACATCTCGTTGGATCTCTTTTAAATATATTGCCGCCTCGCAGCACTTTCGATCATCGGTGTCTTAGGCGCACACATACCATTGTAATTGTATTTTTTCATATTCATATGAATTCTCCATTTAATGGAGTGCCAGTAGATACTGCTTCATTACATTTATGATACAATCTAGATTAACTTTGAAGAGTTAAAATGTACCAGCCAGATCCACTCAAGATACAGGGATGGGGTATCTAGACTGTATAATTTCAAATGATCTTTTGAGTATATAAGTTATTATTGCCTGAATTAATGACAGCTTTATACCCGATTAAGTTAATTTTCCTATAATGTCTCCCTCCTTAAAGGGACAGTCTACACCATAATATGTATTGTTTTAAAAGATAGATAATCCCTTTATTACCTATTCCCTAGTTTTCCATAACCAACACAGTAATATTAATACACTTTTACCTCTGTGATTATCTTGTATCTAAGCCTCTGCAAACTGCCCCTTATTTCAGTTCTTTTGACAGACTTGCATTTTAGCCAATCAGTGCTGGCTCCTAGGAACTCCACGTGCGTGAGCACAGTGTTAACTATATGAAACACATGAACTAACACCCTCTAGTGGTGAAAAACTGTCAAAATGCCCTTAGATGAGAGGCAGCCTTCAAGGGCTTAGACATTAGCATATAAACCTCCTAGGTTTAGCTTTCAACTAAGAATACCAAGAGAACAAAGCAAAATTGGTACAGCATTTTGCTAAGATCGATGTTTTAACAATATGTTTCCATATAACGTCTACTTACAAACCTGCTTCTCAAGTAACAAATTATCTTAAGAATAGGAATTTATTTATTTGGTGATAACAGAAATATTTGCTATTGTAAGGGATAGTCATTGGCACCCACATAGCTTTATGTAGCATTACATTGACCGATGAAGTTGGTGTGATCGTGCCTAAACGAAGGTGTCTGCCTGTCAGATTGTGGCCATGCCTACTTGACAATGATTGGCTACACATCTCTTTATAACCGTAGATAGTCGGGTGGGCGGTGCCTTTGACAAAGTAGTTGCGAAATGCATGAAGACTTTAAAACTGCTACTACCCATTTTCTTTCATATAGTTATATTGATCCTAATATTTTGGCCTACCTATATTGATTTTCTGTGACTGATTGTTTATTTTTATAGGAGATGCAGCCTGGGGATACCCAGCAGTTTTAAATAATTGCCAGGTTGTACAGCAAAAGTTTAGATAGGCCTGTACAGGCAACAATATAGATATTAAGAGGGATCTTTTGTACTCGCTGTATACCTTGCAATGGGGATAATTACTTATGTTGTACTGATCTTAAGGATCATATAGTTTAGTTTCTGTATAGTTGATATGTGATTGTTAATTGGATTCGGTTTGAATCCTATCTTTTAGGAGTAGAGTGCTTGTGTGTGTGTGTTTTTTTACTTCTTTTAGCGTTGTCTTGCTCATAATAAGGATAATAATAATAAAGGTTACATTTTTATTAATGTTAGGTTTCCCATACTACCTATTTGTGGGCCTTTTGTAATAAACACCCCTAGTGTATGAACACACGTGTACCAGTACAATACTTTTCCTCTTTTATTCTTTTTTGATACTATCTGCAAAGATATGACAGCTCCCCACCATAGTACCAGACCTCTGCAGACAGCAATGACCAGCAAAAAAATAAATCAATAGGGGTAAGCAAGTGTTCAGTACATCACATAAGAAATTGGAAGAGACCCTGACCATCACATGACTTTCTGAGAAAAAAACTCTACCACCTGCATAGCTAATTAATTTAGGAAACAAGTATACAGGGATACAATTGCAATCAAAATCAAGGAACTGTCCTGTTGAACCAGGTTACTTTCTATCTGGTTAATAAGATGTAATGAATCTCAGAAAAGTAATGAAAGATGCAACCAAAGGATGAAAGTGTGTAACCACAATTGAAGAAAGGTTCTCACTCAAAGACCCAATGTTGGGCCGGCCCATAGCATAAGCATTGTTATGTTGTTTAAGTAGCTGATAAAAAATTTGGGCTGATAGTATGATCCACCACCAAAACAAAGCACTGGGCTCATCTAGCACCCTCTTACATCACCCCCTCTACACTAAATCTATCAAAATATGTTGATATTTAGTTGTAGTATTACGCTTCAAAATCTGGTAAGCAGAACTATCCCCCAGCTGCCTCTTAGCTTCACATATTGATATTTTCTAAGGACTAGCACCACGCTTCTCTTTAGACATGTGCGTTTCGATTCGGAACAAATCGAAATTCGGACGAATTTCTTAAATTCGGAGATTCGGATCGATTCATATTTCCGAATTATGGTAGTACCAAATCTACCAAATAAATCCGAATTAGTTCGGATTTATTCGTTACATTCGGATGGCCATGGATTACACTAGTATTGTACAGTATATTAGGTTATATCACTCTGCTATGGGTTACACCTAATATACAGTACATAATACTAGTCTAATACACAGCACATCCCACCTAACACATACCGAAAAATACAGACATTCTGAATTTCCGAATCGAACCGAATCCAGCTGAATTTATTCGAATCCGAATTAATCTGAAACAAATTCATTCGAATTTTCTGAATTTTAATCGATCCAAACCGAAATTCGAAAACATCCGAATCGATCCGAACCGAAACAAATTTCCGAATTCCATGAAAAGGGGACAAATAAATAATGAAAGTATATTGCAAAGTTGTTTTATTATGCATAACAAAACATTATTTAAAAAATCTCAAACGGCTAGATTACGAGTTTTTGTCGGTAATGGTGTGAGTGACTAATGCACAGTTTTCCCTCACCGCTCACCTAAAGTAACGCTGGTATTACAGGTTTTTTTAAACCCGGCATTAGCCGCAAAAAGGTGAGCATAGAGCAGAATTTAGGTCCACATCTCACCTCAATACCAGCGCTGCTTATGGTAGCGGTAAGCTGGCTAAACGTGCTCGTGAGCAATTTTCCCATAGGAATCAATGGGGCAGAGCCGTCTGAAAAAAAACCTAACAACTGCAAAAAAGCAGCGTTCAGCTCCTAACGCAGCCCCATTGATTCCTATGAGAAAATATTTTTATGTCTACACCTAACACCCTAACATGAACCCCGAGTCTAAACACCCCTAATACACTCATTAACCCCTAATCTGCCGCCCCCAACATCGCTGACACCTACATTATATTATTAACCCCTAATCTGCCGCTCCATAAACCGCCGCCACCTACATTATACTTATGAACCCCTAATCTGCTGCCCCCAACATCACCGACACCTAACTACACTCATTAACCCCTAATCTGCCATCGCTAACGTCACCGCCACTATAATAAAGTTATTAACCCCTAAATCTAAGTCTAACCCTAACCCTAACCCCCCCTAACTTAACTATAATTTAAATACATCTAAGTAAAATTACTATTATTAACTAAATTATTCCTATTTAAAACTAAATACTTACCTATAAAATAAACCCTAAGATAGCTGCAATATAACTAATAGTTACATTGTAGCCATTTTAGGATTTATTTTTATTTCACAGGCAAGTTTGTATTTATTTTAACTAGGTACAATAGTTATTAAAAAGTTATTAACTATTTAATAACTTCCTAGTTAAAATAAATACAAATTTACCTGTAAAATAAACCCTAACCTATGTTACAATTACACCTAACACTACACTATAATTAAATTAATTATCTAAACTAACTACAATTAATTACAATTAAATAAACTAAAGTACAAAAAAACAAACACTAAATTACAGAAAATAATAAAATAATTACAATTTTTTTAAAAAAACCCTACCCTATACTAAATTACAAATAGCCCTTAAAAGGGCCTTTTGCGGGGCATTGCCCCAAAGAAATCAGCTCTTTTATCTGTAAAAAAAAACACAATACCCCCCAACATTACAACCCACCACCCACACACCCAACCCTATTCTAAAACCCACCCAATCCCCCTTAATAAAACCTAAGACTAAGCCCTTGAAGACCGAGCAAAAAGGGGAGAAGATCCCCACTAAAGACTGCACGTCTAGCACTCTGTGCCTGGACTTAAATATGAGAAATTGGGATTATTAAAAATTAACTTTAATTGATACATATTAAAATTAAAAGGACTCAAAGTTAAAAACCACTACAGAACTATAGGCCCCATCCTCAATGTACAGTAAGCCTTTGATATGTTGAAGGTAGTTAAGGGATGGTATACAGATGGGATGCGTTTACACAGAGTTGTCTTCTGCAGAGTATAATGACGTGAGTGTGTTATACGTATATTCACGTCTAGTAATATCCATAATAGGATTGGAAATTGTTGATTAAGATCACTATACGGGTGAAACGTGTCAGGGGGTTGTAGAGCTAGGGGAGCTCTATTTAGTTTTAATTTTACTCAGAACTATAGTCCAATACATATGGCGAGATGAATTTATTTAACTCAACATTGATTTAACTTACAATTTAGCATTTACGTAACAGCTATCTCAGAGTTGTATATGCAGCTTTATCTGCAGGCAGCCCGCTACTTAGAACAATAAGTGGATGTGCGGACCACACTAAGCGGCAATAATAAATTAACTTAAAGTAACACAAGCAGTTATATCTGCAAGCAACCTGTTATTTAAAATCATTGAATGTAAATGTGGACTGCACCAAGCGGTAAAGTTGATTTAACCCTATGTTGTGCATGTAATCAGTCTGCAAACAGACCGCTACTCAAAACATTGAATGTGAATACTAACCACATCAATCTATAATAACATTAAAATTACAGCGAATAGTAATACCCAACAGTAACTCTATTACTGCAATATACATTGTATAAAGGGAACTACACCCGGCAGCATTAAGGCTAACAACAGCGTTTGCTGTACATAATATAACAGCCATTAGCACACTAAAGTTATCTCAGAGTTGTGTATGCAGTTTTCATCTACAGGCAGCCTGCTATTCATAATAACAAGTGGATCTGTGGACCGCATCAAGCGGCAAAAATAATTTAATTTAAAATAACATGCAATTACATTTGCAAGCAGCCTATTACTTATAATTATCGAATGCAAATGTGGACCGCACCAAGTGGCTATGACAATTTAACCTAATGTTGTGCATACAATTACGTCTATAAACAGATTACTACTTAAAAGACTGATCACGAATACAAACCGCACTACGCGGCAATAACAGTGCATTGCAGTGAACAGTTATACCAATCAGTAGCTCTAGCACTATATTACTTAATATATAAGGGGAATTACCCCTGGTATCATAGTATAACTGTACAAAGTATAACAGTCATTAGTAGATTTACTACAGGGACACTAAGTGTAAATACGAACCATATATAACACTTATAATAACTTCACCAGAAACACTAATTGCTGACACATTGTTTCGAATCTAACAAAGTTTACCAAATACAACTTAACTAACTCCGCTATCTCCATTCCAACTATTCAGTATTTTTTATTATTCACAACTGAGTTGGGATCAGTGGAGAACAAACTATATTAAAGATAAGCAGTTTGGTATTCTAATACAAAGAGTTGATGCTAACGGTAGAAAGAGATATTAACAGTGTGTAACACGGTTACACAAATACAGAGACTGTGGTTTTATTTACAATAGTAATTATATTTATAATATTGTACTCAGTTACAAAAATCATTTTTCTGCTGCCTCACGGCCACATTAGCAAACCTCACTAACATAACTAGATGGGATTGAAAGTACTGCAGTATTGCTAACACATGATACATCTTTATTAAATATTACTCTAAGCAGCAACTCATCCATTACACTTATATTTATTTATCATTCTGAGAGGAGTTGCATATTATCGACAATTATTACAGATAATAATGAAATACTCTGCTAATGTCAAACAACTATAAAGCCATTCCATATTTGGTCACCTAGTCTATTATCATTACAGTAGAAGGATAGACCTTAATAAGAGATATATAGGTCATCCTTAGTAAATGACTCTTTAGTGATCTTAATCAACAATTTTCAATCCTATTATGGATATTACTAGACGTGAATATACGTATAACACACTCACGTCATTATACTCTTCAGAAGACAACTCTGTGTAAATGCATCCCATCTGTATACCATCCCTTAACTACCTTCAACATATCAAAGGCTTACTGTACATTGAGGATGGGGCCTATAGTTCTGTAGTGGTTTTTAACTTTGAGTCCTTTTAATTTTAATATGTATCAATTAATGTTAATTTTTAATAATCCCAATTTCTCATATTTAAGTCCAGGCACAGAGTGCTAGACGTGCAGTCTTTAGTGGGGATCTTCTCCCCTTTTTACTCGGTACATTATTCACTGCACAGCATCACTTTTCTACTTAACAATCACTAAGACATGAATATATATTGTGTCAACTAATGTAAATATAGAAAAGCTTGCCGTGGTGGTGCCACTGTATTTGTGTTGTAGTTAAGCCCTTGAAGACGTCTTCACCCAACCGGGCAGAAGTGATCCTCCAGGTGGTCAGAAGTCTTCATCTGATCCGGGCAGAAGAGGACCTCCAGATGGCCAGAAGTCTTCATCCGGCGGCATCTTTTATCTTCATCCATATCGAGAGAAGCGGGTCCATCTTCAAGCCATCCAACGCGGAGCATCCTCTTCCATCCGACGACTAACACTAAATGACGGTACCTTTAAGTGACATCATCCAAGATGGCGTCCCTTCAATTCCGATTGGCTGATAGAATTCTATCAGCCAATCGGAATCTAAGGGACGACATCTTGGATGACGTCACTTAAAGGAACCTTCATTCATCGGGTAGTCGTCAGATGTCTTGAAGATGGACCCACTCCGCGTCGGATGGATGAAGATAGAAGATGCTGTCTGGATGAAGACTTCTGCCCTTCTGGAGGACCACTTCGCCTGGCTTGGATGAAGACTTCTCCTGGCTTCGTTGAGGACTTCGGCCCAGTTGGATGAAGACTTCTGCCGCTTCCTTGAGGATGGATGTCCGGTCTTCAGAACTGTAAGTCGATCTTCAGGGGGTTAGGGGATGACGTCACTTAAAGGTACCGTCATTTAGTGTTAGTCGTCGGATGGAAGAGGATGCTCCACGTCAGATGGCTTGAAGATGGACCCGCTCCGCTCCGGATGGATGAAGATAGAAGATGCCGCCTGGATGAAGACTTCTGGCCATTTGGAGGTCCTCTTCTGCCCGGATCGGATGAAGACTTCAGGCCGTCTGGAGGACCACTTCTGCCCGGTTGGGTGAAGAAGTCTCAAGGTAGGGTGATCTTCAAGGGGTTAGTGTTAGGTTTTATTAAGGGGGGATTGGATGGATTTTAGAGTAGGGTTGGGTGTGTGGGTGGTGGGTTGTAATGTTGGGGGGGAATTGTCTTTTTTTTTACAGGTAAAAGAGCTGATTACTTTAGGGCAATGCCCTGCAAAAGGCCCTTTTAAGGGCTATTTGTAATTTAGTATAGGGTAGGGTTTTTTATTTTGGGGGGATTTTTTATTTTATTAGGGGGATTAGATTAGGTGTAATTAGTTTTAATTTTTTTTAATTATTTTATTATTTTCTGTAATTTAGTGGTTTTTTCCGTACATTAGTTTATTTAATTTAATTGTAATTAATTGTAGTTAGTTTAGGTAATTAATTTAATTATAGTGTAGTGTTAGGTGTAATTGTAACTTAGGTTAGGGTTTACTTTACAGTAGTGATGTCCCGAACTGTTCGCCCGCGAACGGTTCCCAGCGAACATAGCTTGTTCGCGTTCGCGGGTGAACACATGGCGATGTTCAATCCGCCCCTATGTGTCATCATTGAGGAAACTTTGACCCTGTATGTCACAGCCGTCTGACACATTAGAGCCAATCAACATCAGACACTCCCTCTCAGACCCTCCCAGCTACTCGGAATCCGCCATTTTAGACTCATAACGACCTTGCTTTCTTAATGAGAGGACATGTTGTGTTTTTGCTCCTGACATTAATAGGAAAAACATAGCTAGGCTAGTGTATTTAGTGTCCACTACAGTCCAGAAGGACTCCACTCATCTCTGCCGCAAGGACAGCACCCCAAAAAGCCCTTTTTAGGGCTATATTTCGTTCCGTTTTTTTTTTCCTATTTTTTTATTAGCATTTGCCTGGCTTTCAGCCTGTGTGTTTAAGGCTCACAGCATATGCTGTGATTACTGCCACCACTGACATCTCCCTAACAACATTAGTTTAAATTTAACTAACCAAAAAGTTTAATTATTTTGCTAGTGTCATTTTTTTTCATTTTCTATCAGTCCTGTGTCAAACAGCATATACTCTGGTTCATTGCTCTGTGACAGACACCAGTGTTAATATCCGTTTATAACATTATTTTAAATTTAAAAAAAAAAAAATATTTTGCTAGTGTAATCTAATTACATTTTCTATCAGGCCTGTGCCTGTCAGGCTCAACAGCATTAATATATCTCATTTTTTTCAGTCTTTTGGTTAATTGGTCTGTGCTAGGCAGCCACCACTCATATCTTCTTCACCTTAATTTAACTATAAAAAAAAAAAAAAGTTTAATTTTTTTTGATAGTGTAATCTAATATAATTTCCTATCAGGCCTGTGTGTTTTGCCGACATACAGAGCCTACTGTGTTTACTTGCTGCCCTCCCTAGTCTATGAGCCACGACTCATATGTGTTTAACCTTTTTTTAATTCCCCCCCCATAAAAATAATTTAAATCATTTTTCTAGTGTAATCTAATAGTATTTTCTATCAGTCGTGTGTGTTTATCTGACTTACAGATCCTACTGTTTTTAATAGCTGCCCTTCCAAGGCTATCAGCCACGACTCATATGTATGTGCTTTACCTTTTTCTTTAAATTGCCAAAAAAAAGTATTTAAATCATTATGCTAGTGTAATCTAATTACATTTTCTATCAGGCCTGTGCCTGTCAGGCTCAACAGCATTAACATTCCTCATTTTTTTCAGTCTTTTGGTTAATTGGTCTGTGCCAGGCAGCCACCATTCATATCTTCTTCACCTTAATTTAACTATAAAAAAAAAAAGTTTAATATTTTTTGATAGTGTAATCTAATATAATTTCCTATCAGGCCTGTGTGTTTTGCTGACATACAGAGCCTACTGTGTTTACTTGCTGCCCTCCCTAGTCTATGAGCCACGACTCATATGTGTTTAACCTTTTTTTAATTTCCCCCCCATAAAAATAATTTAAATCATTTTTATATTGTAATCTAATAGTATTTTCTATCAGGCGTGTGTGTTTATCTGACTTACAGATCCTACTGTTTTTAATAGCTGCCCTTCCAAGGCTATCAGCCACGATATGTATGTGCTTAACCTTTTTCTTTAAATTGCCAAAAAAAAAGTATTTAAATCATAGATTACTAGTGTAATCTATTTTTATTTTCTATCAGGCCTGTGTCTAACTGTCTGACTTACACAGCATACTGTTGTTAATTGCTGCCCTACGTAGCAGTCAGCCAGTGCGACCACTCATATGTGCATTGCACTTCTTAACATTCTTTTAATATTAAAATCTAAAATTTTAAAATATTTTGCTAGTGTAATCTAACTTAATTTTCTATCAGGCCTGTGTTTTTGTCACTTACACAGCATACTGTGTTAAATTGCTGCCCTACCTACCATCCACAACTCATATCTGCCAGCCTGTGTGCCAGGCCCAACTAGCCAATTAGTGGCACCAATCATAATTCTTGTAACAGTATCAAAAAAATTAAAATTCATAATTGTTTGGAGTGCAAATATTCAGTCTACAAGTGCCATTGAATTGCAGTTTCCTCCTGCCTGCCAGCCTGTGTGCCAGTCACAAACTAGCTAATTAGTGCCACCAATTCTAGTTGTTGTAAAAGTATTGTTAATCTTTAAAATTCCAAATTGATCGCTTGCGATTCATCAGTTTGCTCGTGCCATTAAATTGCACTTTCCTCCTGCCTGCCAGCGTGTTTTCCAGGCCCAACTAGCCAATTAGTGGCACCAATCATAATTCTTGTAACAGTATCTAAAAATTTAAAAATCTCCTAGTGCCATTGAATTGCATTTTCCTCCTGCCTGCCAGCCTGTGTGCCAGGCCGACTTTCAAAATATTTACACCAATCATATTTGTTGTCACAGTATTTGTAATAATTAAAAAATTTTGGTAATTGTTGTTCTGAATCCTCAGTTTGCTCGTGCCATTGAATTGCACTTTCCTCCTGCCTTGCAGCCTGTGTGCCAGGCCCACCTAACCAATTATTGCCAGCAATCATATTTCTTTAAACAGTATTGCAAAAATTGTCAATCATCACTGCTTTGACTGTCAGTATTCAGTCTCCTAGTGTCCTTTAATTGCATTTACCTCCTGCCTTGCAGCCTGTGTGCCAGGCCGTCTTGCAAACTACTTACACCAATAATAATTGTTGTCACAGTATAGTTACTAATTAAAATTTAAAATTTTTTGATTGTTGATCTTAATCCTCAGTTTGCTCATGCCATTGAATTGCACTTTTCTTCAGCCTTCCAAGCCTGTGTGCCAGGCCTACTTTCAAAATATTTACACCAATCATATTTGTTGTCACAGTATTCTTAATAATTAAAAATTAAATTTTTTGGTAATAGTTGTTCTGAATCCTCAGTTTGCTCGTGCCATTGAATTGCACTTTCCTCCTGCCTGCCAGCCTTTTTTCCAGGGCCAACTAGCCAATTAGTGGCACCAATCATAATTCTTGTAACAGTATATAAAAAAGTAAAATGTATAATATTTTGGACTGCAAATATTCAGTCTCCTAGTGCCATTGAATAGCATTTTCCTCCTGCCTGCCAGCCTGTGTGCCAGGCCGACTTTCAAAATATTTACACCAATCATACTTGTTGTCACAGTATTCTTCAGAATAAAAATTTTTGGTAATTGTTTATCTGAATCCTCAGTTTGCTTGTGCCATTGAATTGCACTTTCCTCCTGCTTTGCAGCCTGTGTGCAAGGCCCACCTAGCCAATTATTCCCAGCAATCATATTTCTTTGAACAGTATAGCAAAAATTGTCAATCATCACTGTTTTGACTGTCAGTACTCAGTCTCCTAGTGTCCTTGAATTGAAAATACCTCCTGGCTGCCAGCCTGTGTGCCAGGCCGTCTTGCCAACTATTTACACCAATCATAATTGTTGTCACAGTATTGTTACTAATAAAAATTAAAAAATTTTGGATTGTTGTTCTTAATCCTCCTATTGCTCGTGCCACTGAATTGCACTTTTCTCCTGCCTGCCAGCCTGTGTGCCAGGCCGACTTTCAAAATATTTACACCAATCATATATGTTGTCACAGTATTCTTAATAATTAAAAATTCAAAATTTTGTTAATTGTTGTTCTGAATCCTCAGTTTACTCATGCTATTGAATTGCACTTTCCTCCTGCCTTGCAGCCTGCTGTGTGTCAGGCCCACCTAGCCAATTATTCCCAGCAATCATATTTCTTTTAACAGTATTGCAAAAATTGTCAATCATCACTGTTTTGAGTGTCAATCTGCATTCTACTAGTGCCCTTTAATTGCATGTACCTCCTGCCTGCCAACCTGTGTGCCAGGCCATCTGGCCAACTATTTACACCAATCATAATTGTTGTCACAGTATTGTTACTAATTAAAATTAAAAGTTTTTGGATTGTTGTTTCTAATCCTCAGTTTGATCGTGCCATTGAATTGCACTTTTCTCCTGCCTGCCAGCCTGTGTGCCAGCCAGGCCTACTTTCAAAATATTTACACCAATCATATATGTTGTCACAGTATTCTTAATAATTAAAAATTTAAATTTTTGCTAATTGTTGTTGTGAATCCTCAGTTTGCTCGTGCCATTGAATTGCACTTTCCTCCTGCCTGCCAGCCTTTTTTCCAGGGCCAACTAGCCAACTAGTGGCACCAATCATAATTCTTGTAACAGTATATAAAAAAGTAAAAATTATAATTTTTTGGACTGCAAATATTCAGTCTCCTAGTGCCATTGAATTGCACTTTCCTCCTGCTTTGCAGCCTGTGTGCAAGGCCCACCTAGCCAATTATTCCCAGCAATCATATTTCTTTGAACAGTATAGCAAAAATTGTCAATCATCACTGTTTTGACTGTCAATACTCAGTCTCCTAGTGTCCTTGAATTGAAAATACCTCCTGGCTGCCAGCCTGTGTGCCAGGCCGTCTTGGCAACTATAATAATCATAATTGTTGTCACAGTATTGTTACTAATAAAAATTAAAAAAAATTGGATTGTTGTTCTTAATCCTCCTATTGCTCGTGCCACTGAATTGCACTTTTCTCCTGCCTGCCAGCCTGTGTGCCAGGCCGACTTTCAAAATATTTACACCAATCATATTGGTTTTCATAATTCTTGTAACAGTATATAAAAAAGTAAAAATCATAATTTTTGGGACTGTAAATATTCAATCTCCTAGTGCCATTGAATTGCATTTTCCTCCTGCCAGCCAGCCTGTGTGACAGGCCGACTTTCAAAATATTTACACCAATCATATTTGTTGTCACAGTATTCTAACGGCTAGATTTAGAGTTGGGCGGTAGCCGTCAAAACCAGCGTTAGAGGGTCCTAACGCTGGTTTTTACCGCCCTCTGGTATTTGGAGTCAGTCAGGAAAGGGTCTAACGCTCACTTTACAGCCGAGACTTTTCCATACCGCAGATCCCCCTACGCCATTTGCATATCCTATCTTTTCAATGGGATATTTCTAACGCCGGTATTTAGAGTCGTGGCTGAAGTGAGCGTTAGAAATCTAACAACAAAACTCCAGCCGCAGAAAAAAGTCAGGAGTTAAGAGCTTTCTGGGCTAACGCCGGTTTATAAAGCTCTTAACTACTGTGCTCTAAAGTACACTAACACCCATAAACTACCTATGTACCCCTAAACCAAGGTCCCCCCACATCGCCGCCACTCTATTACATTTTTTAACCCCTAATCTGCCGCTCCGTACACTGCCACCAGCTAAAATATCCCTATGTACCCCTAATCTGCTGCCCCTAATACCGCCGACCCTTATATTATATTTATTAACCCCTAATCTGCCCCCCCAACGGCGCCGCCACCTACCTACACTTATTAACCCCTAATCTGCCGAGCGGACCGCACCGCTACTATAATAAAGTTATTAACCCCTAATCTGCCTCACTCCCGCCTCAATAACCCTATAATAAATAGTATTAACCCCTAATCTGCCCTCCCTAACATCGCTGACACCTAACTTCAAACATTAACCCCTAATCTGCCGACCGGAGCTCACCACTATTCTAATAAATTTTTTAACCCCTAAAGCTAAGTCTAACCCTAACACTAACACCCCCCTAAGTTAAATATAATTTAAATCTAACAAAATAAATTAACTCTTATTATATAAATTATTCCTATTTAAAGCTAAATACTTACCTGTAAAATAAACCCTAATATAGCTACAATATAAATTATCGGAACAGCCAATAGAATGCGAGCTCAATCTGATTGGCTGATTGGATCAGCCAATCGGATTGAACTTGATTCTGATTGGCTGATTCCATCAGCCAATCAGAATTTTCCTACCTTAATTCCGATTGGCTGATAGAATCCTATCAGCCAATCGGAATTCGAGGGACGCCATCTTGGATGACGTCCCTTAAAGGAACCGTCATTCGTCGGGAAGTCGTCGGTGAAGATGGATGGATCCGCGCTGGAGGTCTTGAAGATCAGCCGGTCGTCATCGGATTGAAGAACATAGAAGATGCGGCTTGGAAGAAGATGTTTGCTGGTCCGGATGTCCTCTTCTGCACGCTTGGATCAAGACTTCAGCCGGAGGATGGACGTCACTCTTCAGCCCCCGCTTGGGCTTGGATCACCACTTCCGAGGCTTGGATCAAGACTTCCGACGACGGATCGGTGAACCTGGTATGGTGAAGATAAGGTAGGAAGATCTTCAGGGGCTTAGTGTTAGGTTTATTTAAGGGGGGTTTGGGTTAGATTAGGGGTATGTGGGTGGTGGGTTGTAATGTTGGGGGGGGTATTGTATGTTTTTTTTTACAGGCAAAAGAGCTGAATTCTTTGGGGCATGCCCCGCAAATGGCCCTTTTCAGGGCTAGTAAGGTAAAAGAGCTTTGAACTTTTTTAATTTAGAATAGGGTAGGGCATTTTTTTATTTTGGGGGTCTTTGTTATTTTATTAGGGGGCTTAGAGTAGGTGTAATTAGTTTAAAATTGTTGTAATATTTTTCTTATGTTTGTAAATATTTTTTTATTTTTTGTAACTTAGCTTTTTTTATTTTTCGTACTTTAGTTAGTTTATTTAATTGTAGTTATTTGTAGGTATTTTATTTAATTAATGTATTGATAGTGTAGTGTTAGGTTTAATTGTAGATAATTGTAGGTAGTTTATTTAATTAATTTATTGATAGTGTAGTGTTAGGTTTAATTGTAACTTAGGTTAGGATTTATTTTACAGGTAATTTTGTAATTATTTTAACTAGGTAGCTATTAAATAGTTATTAACTATTTAATAGCTATTGTACCTGGTTAAAATAAATACAAAGTTGCCTGTAAAATAAATATTAATCCTAAAATAGCTACAATATAATTATAATTTATATTGTAGCTATATTAGGGTTTATTTTACAGGTAAGTATTTAGCTTTAAATAGGAATAATTTATTTAATAAGAGTTAATTTATTTCGTTAGATAAAAATTATATTTAACTTAGGGGGGTGTTAGTGTTAGGGTTAGATTTAGGGGTTAATACATTTATTATAGTAGCGGTGAGCTCCGATCGGCAGATTAGGGGTTAATTATTGTAGGTAGCTGGCGGCGACGTTGTGGGGGGCAGATTAGGGGTACATAACTATAATGTATGTTGCGGCGGTATACGGAGCGGCAGATTAGGGGTTAATAATAATAATATGCAGGTGTCAGCGATAGCAGGGGCAGCAGATTAGGGGTTAATAAGTGTAAGGTTAGGGGTGTTTAGACTCGGGGTACATGTAAGAGTGTTAGGTGCAGACGTAGGAAGTGTTTCCCCATAGAAAACAATGGGGCTGCGTTAGGAGCTGAACGCTGCTTTTTTGCAGGTGTTAGGTTTTTTTTCAGCTCAAACTGCCCCATTGTTTTCTATGGGGGAATCGTGCACGAGCACGTTTTTGAAGCTGGCCACGTCCGTAAGCACCGCTGGTATCGAGAGTTGCAGTGGCGTTAAATTATGCTCTACGCTCCCTTTTTGGACTCTAAATACCAGCGGTATTTAAAAGGTGCGGGGGAAAAAAAGCATGCGTAGCTAACACACCCCTTTGGCCGCAGAACTCTAAATCTAGCCGTAAATAATTAAAAAATTTTGTAATTGTTGTTCTGAATCCTCAGTTTGCTCGTGCCATTGAATTGCACTTTCTTCCTGCCTTGCAGCCTGCTGTGTGCCAGGCCCAAATAGCCAATTATTGCCAGCAATCATTTTTATTTTAACAGTATTGCAAAAATTGTCAATCATCACTGTTTTGAGTGTCAATCTGCATTCTACTAGTGCCCTTGAATTGCATTTTCCTACTGCCTGCCTGTGTGCCAGTCCCAACTAGCCAATTATTGCCACCAATCATATTTCTTTTAACAGGATTGGAGTTATTGTTAATCATAACTGTTTTGACTGTGATTCTTCAGTCTCCTAGTGCCATTGAATTGCAGTTTCCTTTCTCCCAGCGTGTGTGCCAGATAAGCCCATTTTCCAACTAGTGCCAACAATCATATTTGTTGTCACAGTACTTTTATTTATTTTTTAAAAATTAGCAATTTGTGATTTTTAAAACATCTGTCTTTTTGGTTGTTGTCAGTCTCACAGCGTATACTGTGCCCACTTGCACAGTGCCACCACTCCTATAAGTGGTGTTATAGTATTGTCAGTGTCCATTTTCAAAAAAATGACAGGCAGAGTCAGGCCACCCCGCAGGTTCCGTGGTCGTGGTGCTGTGATTCCTTTAGACCCTACAAATATGCACATTGTTCAGATGCCGGGTGCCAGGGGGGACGCGAAAATTTCTGAGGAGGACCTAGTATGGCCTACACAGGACACCCAATCTTCTTCAGCTTCCGCTGCTATTCCTCCTAACCTTGATGCACCATCTATGTCCAGCTGTGCTTTGGGCAGTTCTCAAGTGACCAGTGCCACTCGCCCGCCTGTCGCCACCACCAACACTAGCACCACAGCCGCTTCACTTGATCTGTCACAGGAGTTATTGACACATCAGTTGGAAGAAATGATTGAGGCGCAACCATCATTGACAGAGGATGTAGATAACAGTGATCAGTCTCAGTCAAGCAGCATTACCAACATGGAGGTATGGTGTGATGATGATGTTGTACCCACTGCTGCTTCCTTTCTTGATGTGTCAGATACAAGTGAAGCGGTTGATGATGATGTGTCGGTGGATGTCACGTGGGTGCCTGCTAGAAGAGAAGAAGAAGAGGGGGAAAGTTCAGATGGGGAGACAGAGAGGAGGAGACGATTTGGAAGCATGGGGAGGTCGTCTCAAGGAGCTAGTGGCACAGTCAGACAGCATGCATCGGCACCTGGGGTCAGCCAGACAGCACACCGACGCCAATCAACGCATGCTGTTGGCACCACCAGAATGCCGTCATCGCAGGGTTCAGCAGTGTGGCATTTTTTTTGTGTGTTTGCCTCTGACAACAGCGATGCCATTTGCAACCTGTGCCAAAAGAAACTGAGTCGTGGGAAGTCCAACACCCACCTAGGTACAACTGCTTTGCAAAGGCACATGGTCTCCCATCACAAAGGCCGATGGGAAGAACACATGAGTAGAAGCAGCACACAAAGTGAAAGCCGCCCCCCTCCTCCTCCTGCTCCAGCATCTTCAGCCACGTCAACCAATGCTGTCCTCCTTGCCCCCTCTCAACCATCCTCCACTCAGTCTCTCTTACGTAGCAGTTCCTGGTCATCTGCCCACAGCCAGGTGTCTGTCAAAGACATGTTTGAGCGTAAGAAGCCAATTTCTCAAAGTTACCCCCTTGCCCGGCGTCTGACAGCTGGCTTGTCTGAACTCTTAGCCTGCCAGCTTTTACCATACAAGCTGGTGGAGTCTGATGCATTTAAAAAATTTGTATCTATTGGGACGCTGCAGTGGAAGGTACCTGGCAGAAATTTCTTTTCACAAAAGGCAATCCCAAACCTGTACTCTGTTGTGAGAAAGGAAGTTATGGCATGTCTGGAACACAGCGTTGGGGCAAGGGTCCATATGACCACGGATAGCTGGTCTGCAAAGCATGGTCAGGGCAGGTATATCACCTACACTGCGTATTGGGTAAACCTGCTGACTTCTGACAAGCATGGAATGCGTGGCTCTGCAGAAGAGTTGGTGACACCGCCACGACTTGCAGGCAGGCCTGCTGCTACCTCCTCTACTCCTACTCCATCCTCTTCCCTAACCTCTTTCTCGGCTGAGTCCTCTTCAAATTCTGCTTCTTGCTCCACATCTATGGCACCCCCCAGCTGCCCAGGTACTATGCAACATCCCGTGTACGGCACTGTCACGCCGTCTTGGGGTTGACTTGCCTGAAAGCAGAGAGTCACACCGCACCAGCACTCCTGACCGCCTTGAACGCACAGGTGGATCAGTGGCTTACTCCGCACCAACTGGAGATTGGCAAGGTTGTTTCTGACAATGGAAGTAATTTGGTGGCGGCATTGAAATTGGGCAAGTTGACACATGTGCCGTGCATGGCACATGTGTGTAATCTAATTGTACAACGATTTGTCCATAAGTACCCAGGCTTACAGGACGTCCTGAAGCAGGCCAGGAAGATGTGTGGCCATTTCAGGCGTTCCTACACGGCCATGGCGCACTTGTCCGATATCCAGCATCAAAACAACCTGCCAGTGAGGCGCTTGATTTGCGACAGCCCGACATGGTGGAATTCGACACTCCTAATGTTTGACCGCCTGCTCCAACAAGAAAAAGCTGTTAATGAGTATTTGTATGAACGGGGTGCTAGGACAGCCTCTGGGGAGCTGGGGATATTTTTGCCAAATTACTGGACGCTCATGCGCAATGCCTGTAGGCTCATGCGTCCTTTTGAGGAGGTGACAAACCTTGTCAGTCGCACCGAAGGCACCATCAGCGACATCATACCATTTGTTTTCTTCCTGGAGCGTGCCCTGCGAAGAGTGCTGGATCAGGCCATAGATGAGCGTGAAGAGGAAGAGTTGTTGTGTCCATCACCCCCACAAACCGCCTTATCAGCATCGCTTGCTGGACCTGCGGCAACGCAGGAAGAGGGTTGTGAGGAAGAGGAGTCAGGAGGAGGAATGTGGCGAGGAGGAGGAGGAGGAGGAGGAGGAGGAAGACAGAGCACAACAGGCATCCCAAGGTGCTTGTTGTTGTCACCTCTCTGGTACCCGTGGTGTTGTACGTGGCTGGGGGGAAGAAGATACCCTCAGTGAGATCAGTGAGGAGGAGGAACGGGACATGATTAGCTCGGCATCCAACCATGTTCAAATGGGTTCTTTCATGCTGTCGTGCCTGTTGAGGGACCCTCGTATAAAAAAGCTGAAGGAGAACGACCTGTACTGGGTGTCCACCTTCCTCGACCCCCGGTATAAGCATAAAGTGCCTGAAATGTTACCAAATTCCCGCAAGTCGGAAAGGATGGAGCATTTTAAGAATGAATTAAAAACTATGCTTTACACAGCATATAAGGGTGATGTCACAGCACCACGGGAATGTAACAGTGGAAGAGATGAAATTAATCCTCCTCCTCCCACGAACACAGCGGCAAGGATAGGACGCTTTCCTGACGTCTTGTTGATGGAGAACATGCGTACCTTTTTAACTCCCACCTAGCTTTAACTAGCTTTAACTGCGGATCTTGACACTCTCAGGAGCGATGGACCCCTTGACTACTGGGTGTGCAGGCTTGACTTGTGGCCTGAGCTATCCCAATTTGCAATGGAACTTCTGGCCTGCCCCGCTTCAAGTGTCCTGTCCGAAAGGACTTTCAGTGCAGCAGGAGGTTTTGTCACTGAGAAGAGAAGTCGCCTAGGTCAAAAAAGCCTTGACTATCTCACTTTTATAAAAATTAATGAGGGCTGGATCCCGAAGGGACTGACATTGGGCGATACATTTGATTAAAAAAGGCCTGATGAGATTAGCTGGCTCGGGCTACAACTGGTACACAGGCTGGCCTTTTTTTTTTCTTATAAAGCCGGATGACTTGCTTGACTTATCCGCCAACAACTAGTGTTCAAGCCACAAGCTTAGAGGGCACTTTATAAATGTTTTACAAACATCAATTTTTTTGGCCGCTGCTACAGCATTTGCTACAACATTACCCAAATTTTTCAGTCATTTGTACATTCCTAATTTTTCTGGCCTCTGATGCTGCTCTGTGGGTACAAAACTCAAATAAAAAAATAAGGCACATAACAGTGAATAAACTGTTACGAATAGTACAACTTAACAGTGCACTCACATCTGGTGGACCATTAAATTGCATGTGCAGTGCCCCAAATGTGAAGTAGGAGGACCGACCAAGCATTTTTATCCGTCTCTTGGTTGCTCTAAATTATCTCTGTGTTCCATCTATGCCATACCTGTACTCTATTGTGCAAAAGGGTGGCATATGTGGTGTTTCATGCTGTTGTGCCTGTTGCGGTCGTGGCCCATGGTATAAAAATGCTGAAGGAGAACGACCTGGAGTGGGTGTCCAAGCATGGTTTTTTGGGCAATTTAAAGTTTCCAAACAATTATCTCTGGGTTTCTAAAATTAATGCCGTAACAGTACTCTATTGTTCAAAAGGATGCCATATGTCCTCTTTACTGCTGTTGTTTCATATGCGGGTCCTGGACTTTCTTATAAAAAGGGTGTCCAATCATTTTTTTGGTTCAATTTCCATTCCATTCTATTCAATGTTTTTTTTTTATTTCCCGATTGTAACAAATTATCTCTGTTTCTAAAATTAATGCCTTTCCTGTAATCTATTTTTCAAAAGGATGACATATGTCCTCTTTCATGCTGTTGTTTCTGTTGAGGCTCTGGGACCCTCTTATAAAAAGGCCTAAGGATAAATAAGTGTACTGGGTGTCTAATCAATTTTTTTTTAGATTTCCCGGTTTCAACAAATTTTCTCTGGGTTTCTAAAATCAATGCTTTTCCTGTAATCTATTTTTCAAAAGGATGCAATATGTCCTCTTTCCTGATGGTGTTTTGTTTGAGGGTCCTGGAGCCTCTGCTAAAAAGGCCTAAGGAGAAAGAAGTGTACTGGGTATATAATCAAATTTTTTTTAGATATCCCGGTTGCAACCAAATATCTCTGGGTTTCTAAAATCAATGCCTTTCCTGTAATCTATTTTTCAAAAGGATGCAATATGTCCTCTTTCCTGATGGTGTTTTTTTTGAGGGCCCTGGAGCCTCTGCTAAAAAGGACTAAGGAGAAAGAAGTGTACTGGGTGTCCATCGAATAATTATTTTGATTCAAAATCCCAGTTGCAACAAATTATCTCCGGGTTTCTAAAATCAATGCCTTTCCTATAATCTTTTTTTCAAAAGGATGCCATATGTCCTCTTTCCTGCTGCTGGTTTTGTTGAGGGTCCTGGAGCCTCTGCTAAAAAGGCCTAAGGATAAAGAAGTGTACTGGGTGTATATTCAATGTTTTTTAGATTGCCCGGTTGAAAAAAATTATCTCTGGGTTTCTAAAATCATTGCCTTTCCTGTAATCTATTTTTCAAAAGGATGCCATATGTCCTCTTTCATGCTGTCCCGCCTGTTGTTTCTGTTGAGGCTCCGGGACCCTCTTATAAACAGGCCTAAGGATAAAGAAGTACTGGGTGTCCAATCAATGTTTTTTTCTATTTCCCTGTTCATATAAATTATCTCAGGGATTCTAAAATCAATGCCTTAAATGTAATCTATTGTTCAAAAGGATGCCATATGTCCTCTTTCCTTTTTTTTGTTTTATTTATTTTTCGGTATTTTAGTTTATTTTAGAAAATTTAATGCACTTATAGGTTCACTAAGATTATGACTTTGCACACTGCCATTTTCCATGCAGCATTTTGACATGTCGTGTGATATGACTAGAAGAATGGTATGTTTTGAATCTGCTGAGCATAATAATAAAAAAAAATAATAATAATTTAACTTGAGTTACTAACTGAAGCATGACTTCAGGAGTCAGGCGCGGTCCTAGGTAGTGGTTGTTAGCAGATTATTTTCACTGCAAATTGCAATTGCCACAGCGTGCATAAAATGTGCGTCACCAGTCTCCAAATCTTACCTTTTTAATGCCAATTGATATTGCCACAGCTGGAACAACAGTAAATAACATGTGCATCACCACAGTCTCCAATGCTGTTGTCAGATGTATACAAAAACACTGATAAAAGAGATGGCTACCGGAACACTCCAGGAACTTCCCAAGACAATCACTGTCTTGTGTTTCTGGTGATGTTGAAGACATCTGTGTAGTGTACAGGGAGGCCCAAAATCCTCTCCATCTCTGTGCACCACAGGACAGGTTGTCCTTGTCATCCATAAGCACAGGAAATTGCTGGCATTTTCCTTGCTTCAAGAAGTTCAGCTTTTGTGGTGATAGTACAGACTTTAATAAACTTTGGTTTCCTACCATACTCAAGACAATCTTGTAGTTCAAGCTTCGGACTTGCTGTGGGAAACAGTGGCCTGTCCATACCAGGAAGATGATTTAGACAGAAGTAACGAGCTCTGCTTACAGGTGACACATGTTTAGCGTCAATCATCAAAGGGGTTGCATGCAGAATATGGCAGATGGCCCCTTATTCACATGTTTGTCCAGAGCCACAACATTTGCAAACAGCCAGAAGAAAGGTCGGTTCTCACCAGCCTTAAGTTGCGCTTCATTTACCAAATGCTGATATTCAAAAAATAGACAAACAGTGCTTTAAAAAAGACATTTGCGATATGGATTCACCAGAGCAAGGTCATTGCAAGTACTTCCCACGATAACAAAATCTTCCCCTTCACATTATTATTGTCACACTCCCTTGTACTCCTATGCCCAGCTCCCTGCTCTTGTTTTTGTTGAGGGTCCTGGAGCTTCTGCTAAAAAGGCCTATGGATAAAGAAGTGTACTGGGTGTCCAATCAATGTTTTTTTCTATTTCCAGGTTCATATAAATGATCTCTGGGATTCTAAAATCAATGCCTTAACTGTAATCAATTGTTCACAAGGATGCCATATGTCCTCTTTCATGCTGTTGTTTCTGTTGAGGCTCCGGGACCCTCTGCTAAAAAGGCCTAAGGATAAATAAGTGTACTGGGTGTCCAATCAATGTTTTTTTCTATTTCCCGGTTCAGATAAATTATCCCTGGGATTCATAAATCAATGCCTTACCTGTAATCTATTATTCAAAAGGATGCCATATGTCCTCTTTCATGATGTTATTTCTGTTGAGGCTCCGGGACCCTCTTATAAAAAGGCCTAAGGATAAAGTGTACTGGGTGTCCACTCAATGTTTTTTTCTATTTCCCGGTTCAGATAAATTATCTTGGGGATTCATAAATCAATGCCTTACCTGTAATCTATTATTCAAAAGGATGCCATATGTCCTCTTTCATTATGTTATTTCTGTTTAGGCTCTGGGAGCCTCTTATAAAAAGGCATAGGGATAAACAAGTGTACTGGGTGTCCAATCAATGTTTTTTTCTATTTCCCGGTTCAGATAAATGATCTCTGGGATTCATAAATCAATGCCTTTCCTGTAATCAATTGTTCACAAGGATGCCATATGTCCTCTTTCATGCTGTTTCTGTTGAGGCTCCGGGACCCTCTTATAAAAAGGCCTAAGGATAAAGAAGTGTACTGGGTGTCCAATCAATGTTTTTTTCTATCTCCCGGTTCAGATAAATTATCTCTGGGATTCATAAATCAATGCCTTACCTGTAATCTATTATTCAAAAGGATGCCATATGTCCTCTTTCATGATGTTATTTCTGTTGAGGCTCCGGGAGCCTCTTATAAAAAGGCCTAAGGATAAAGAAGTGTACTGGGTGTCCAATCAATGTTTTTTTCTATTTCCAGGTTGATATAAATGATCTCTGGGATTCTAAAATCAATGCCTTAACTGTAATCAATTGTTCACAAGGATGCCATATGTCCTCTTTCATGCTGTTGTTTCTGTTGAGGCTCCGGGACCCTCTTATAAAAAGGCCTAAGGATAAAGAAGTGTACTGGGTGTCCAATCAATGTTTTTTTTTATTTCACAGTTGCAAAAAAAATTATCTATGGCTTTCTAAAATCTATGCCTTACCTGTCATCTATTGTTCAAAAGGATGCCATATGTCCTCTTTCCTGCTGTTGTTTTTGTTGAGGGTCTGGAACACTATTCTAAAAAGGCCGAAGGAGAACCACCTGTACTGTACTGGGTGTCCAATCCTGTTTTTGTTTTCAATTTCACGGTTCATAATAAATATCGCCGTGTAACTAAAATCAATTCCATACCTGTACTCTGTTGTTTAAAAGGATGGCATATGTGGTGTTTCATTCTGTTGTGGTTGTTGAGGGTCGTGGCCGTGGGACAGCGTATAAAACGGCTGAAGGAGAACAACCTGTACAGCCTTGCTCCTCTTTTTAGGCAGGCCAGCTCTTTGCATACATGTCCACAGACTCTGTAATGCATGCCTCTTTTAGGGAGAGGTGCAGCCATAATGCAGGGTCAGAACCTCTGCCTGCAACTGTTATACTCGATTTTGCAAAAGGAAGTAAGCTTACCATGGTTCCCTGCACGCACGTATTGTTTTGGTGAGGGTAATCATGATGGCCATGTAGACCTACACCGAGAGTCCTGGAAGTAACAGGGATGAGATGAAAGTGCTAAGAATAGTACTACTTAAAACAACCGAGTTAGCCATGGGTGTTAATCTAAGACCGCTTGGCTTTATTTTTGTTTTGGGTGTGGCTAATCATGCAGGCCATATAGAGCTGCCACCATTCGGTGTTGCATCAGGTATTAAACTTATAAGAACAGAACTACCAAAATACAGCCAATGAAGGGCCTTATAAAGAATGAGCCAAGGTTGGATTGTAGTATTTGGTTAGGCTAATCATGATGGCCATGTAGACCACCACCGAGAGTCCTGGAAGTAACAGGGATGAGATGAAAGTGCTAAGAATAGTACTACTTGAAACAACCGAGTTAGCCATGGGTGTTAATCCAAGACCGCATGGCATTTTTTTTGGCTTTGGGTGCGGCTAATCATGCAGGCCATATAGATCTGCCACCATTCGGTGTTGTATCAGCTATTAAAATAATAAGAACTGTACTATCAAAATACAGCCAATGAAGGGCCTATGAAGACTGAGCAAAGGTTGGATTGTAGTATTTTGTTCGGCTAATCATGATGGCCATGTAGACCACCAGTAACAGGGATGAAAGTGCTAAGAATAGTACTAATTGAAACAACCGAGTTAGCCATGGGTGTTAGTCTAAGACCACTCGGCTTTTTTTGGGGTTTGGGTGCAGCTAATCATGAAGGCCAGATAGACCTGCCACCATTTGGTGTTGTAACAGGTATTAAACTGCAAAGAACAGTACTACTTAACACAACCTACTTACCATGGGTCCCAGAGCATATGTTTGGTTATTATACAGGGAGTGCAGAATTATTAGGCAAGTTGTATTTTTGAGGATTAATTTTATTATTGAACAACAACCATGTTCTCAATGAACCCAAAAAACTCATTAATATCAAAGCTGAATAGTTTTGGAAGTAGTTTTTAGTTTGTTTTTAGTTATAGCTATTTTAGGGGGATATCTGTGTGTGCAGGTGACTATTACTGTGCATAATTATTAGGCAACTTAATAAAAAACAAATATATACCCATTTCAATTATTTATTTTTACCAGTGAAACCAATATAACATCTCAACATTCACAAATCTACATTTCTGACATTCAAAAACAAAACAAAAACAAAAACAAATCAGTGACCAATATAGCCAACTTTCTTTGCAAGGACACTCAAAAGCCTGCCATCCATGGATTCTGTCAGTGTTTTGATCTGTTCACCATCAACATTGCGTGCAGCAGCAACCACAGCCTCCCAGACACTGTTCAGAGAGGTGTACTGTTTTCCCTCCTTGTAAATCTCACATTTGATGATGGACCACAGGTTTTCAATGGGGTTCAGATCAGGTGAACAAGGAGGCCATGCCATTAGATTTTCTTCTTTTATACCCTTTCTTGCCAGCCACGCTGTGGAGTACTTGGACGCGTGTGATGGAGCATTGTCCTGCATGAAAATCATGTTTTTCTTGAAGGATGCAGACGTCTACCTGTACCACTGCTTGAAGAAGGTGTACTTCCAGAAACTGGCAGTAGGACTGGGAGTTGAGCTTGACTCCATCCTCAACCCGAAAAGGCCCCACAAGCTCATCTTTGATGATACCAGCCCAAACCAGTACTCCACCTCCACCTTGCTGGCGAGAGTCGGACTGGAGCTCTCTGCCCTTTACCAATCCAGCCACGGGCCCATCCATCTGGCCCATCAAGACTCACTCTCATTTCATCAGTCCATAAAACCTTAGAAAAATCAGTCTTGAGATATTTCTTGGCCCAGTCTTGACGTTTCAGCTTGTGTGTCTTGTTCAGTGGTGGTTGTCTTTCAGCCTTTCTTACCTTGGCCATGTCTCTGAGTATTGCACACCTTGTGCTTTTGGGCACTCCAGTGATGTTGCAGCTCTGAAATATGGCCAAACTGGTGGCAAGTGGCATCTTGGCAGCTGCACGCTTGACTTTTCTCAGTTCATGGGCAGTTATTTTGCGCCTTGGTTTTTCCACACGCTTCTTGCGACCCTGTTGACTATTTTGAATGAAACGCTTGATTGTTCGATGATCACGCTTCAGAAGCTTTGCAATTTTAAGAGTGCTGCATCCCTCTGCAAGATATCTCACTATTTTTGACTTTTCTGAGCCTGTCAAGTCCTTCTTTTGACCCATTTTGCCAAAGGAAAGGAAGTTGCCTAATAATTATGCACACCTGATATAGGGTGTTGATGTCATTAGACCACACCCCTTCTCATTACAGAGATGCACATCACCTAATATGCTTAATTGGTAGTAGGCTTTCGAGCCTAAACAGCTTGGAGTAAGACAACATGCATAAAGAGGATGATGTGGTCAAAATACTCATTTGCCTAATAATTCTGCACCCCCTGTATTTTGTAAGGGTAATCATGCAGGCCATTTAGACCTCCACCGATAGGGTGAGTATGAGTAACAGCTATTAAAATGCTAAGAACATTACTAATTTACCCAACATATTTACCATGGGTCGCACACCAAGAGCAGATGTCTTATTATTATATTTTGTATGGGTAATCATCCAGGCCATATAGACCTCACCAAATAGGGGGAGTTACAGAGATTAAAGTGCTAAGAATGGTAGTACTTAAAACACAACCTAGTTAAAATGGGTACCAGACCGCATGTCTTATTATTAGATTTTTTTCAGGGTAATCAGGCAGGCCATATAGACCACCCTCGATAGGGGGGGTAAAAGGGATTAAAGTGCTAAGAAAAGTACTAATTAACACAAGCTAGTTATCATGGGTCCAACACAGTGTGTCTTGATGTTATACTTTGTCAGGGTAATCATGCAGGCCATATAGACCTCCCTTGATAGGGGGAGTAACAGGGATTACAGTTATAAGAATAGTACTACTTAAACACAACCTAATTACCATGGGTCCAAGAACAGATGTTTTCTTATTATACTTTGTCAGGCTAATCATGCAGGCCATATCGAGCTCCAACAAAAAGGGGGGTAAGAGGGATTCAAGTGATAAGAAAAGTTTTACTTAACACAACAAAAATTACCGTAACCCTTACACTATCTGATAGATACGACATCATAACTGATGTTTTAAAGCACGTTACTGCAAACAATTTGGGAATGTTAGTTGATTTAGGCCCTTTATGGGTTAAAAGCAGACTCTGCATAAACTATGTAATTTTCCATGGGAGTTTTGCCATGGATCCCCCTCCAGCATGCCACAGTCCAGGTGTTAGTAACCTTGAAACAACTTTTCCATCACTATTGTGGCCAGAAAGAGTCCTTGTAGGTTTTAAAGTTCGCCTGCCTATTGAAGTCAATGGCGGTTTGCGCGGTTCGCGAACAATACTGGAAGTCCGCTGTTCGCGAACCGAAAATTTTAGGTTTGCGACATCACTACTTTACAGGTAAATTTGTACTTATTTTAACTAGGAAGTTATTAAATAGTTAATAACTATTTAATAACTATTGTGCCTAGTTAAAATAAATACAAACTTGCCTGTAAAATAAAAATAAATCCTAAGATGGCTACAATGTAACTATTAGTTATATTGTAGCTATTTTAGGGTTTATTTTATAGGTAGGTATTTAGTTTTAAATAGGAATTATTTTGTTAATAATAATCTTATGTGGTAAGTAATAGTAATAGTAACCTATGTGGTGTATCTTGTCACTTGCCATCAATGTCAGAAGCAGTATGTAGGCCTCACTACGAGGGAGGTCAGGGAAAGGATTAAGGAGCATATATATGACATCAAGTCAGAAGATCCTGACTCACAGGTAGCAAGACATTTCAAGTTTTGCCATAATGGTAGTGTTGGTACACTGCAATGGCAAGTCATTGAACGTGTAATGACCCCTAAGAGGGGGGGAGACAAAGACAGGGTGCTTCGCACACGCAAAGCATTCTGGATTTTTAAGCTTAAAACCAGGGTGCCTGATGGTTTAAATATTCAGAATGATATTATCAACTGTTAGCGTTAGTTTGGTTATTTTTTTAATTATAGTGTCTATCAGATAGAGGTACTGCACATTTGTCTCTCTGAGTCCTCTAGGTATATTGATAGTTGAGGTATGTCATCATATTATGATTCTAACACTAGACTTTAGATGCTTTGTAAACAGACTTTTGTGATTCTCTTCATAATGCATTTAATCTCTATTATGGGTTATTCCAAGTGTTATATTGTTACACTGAACATCCTGCCTTAGCTTAGTTGATTTATTAGTGAGTTTATTTACATGGGGCACCTTACAATGATATGCCCCATATCCTTTAAACGTGTGTTATGTACTTGGTTACATTTGTTTACATTAATACAGGATGTTATGTATACACTTGGTATAAGCTCATATCTGGAATGTACTTTCTTGAGCAATATTTAGCAATATTCATGCTGTTGACTCTTTAAGCTAGTCACTGCTAACTTTCCGCTAGATTTAGAGTTTTGCGTTAGAAGGGGTGCGTTAGTTCTTTTAAACAACACTGGTATTTAGAGTTCTATGAAGGGCTGCGTTAGGCTCCAAAAAGGGAGTGTACAGGCATATTTACTGCCACTTCAACTGCCAATACCAGCGTTGCTTACGGACGCGGCTAGCTTAAAAAATGTGCTTGTGCACGATTTCCCCATAGGAAACAATGGGGCAGTTTGAGCTGAAAAAAAACAGCGTTCAGCTCCTAACGCAGCCCCATTGTTTCCTATGGGGAAACACTTCCCAAGTCTGCACCTAACACCCTAACATGAACCCCGAGTCTAAACACCCCTAACCTTACACTTATTAACCCCTAATCTGCCGCCCCCGCTATTGCTGACCCCTGCATATTATTATTCAACCCTAATCTTCCGCTCCGTACACCGCCGCAACCTACATTATCCCTATGTACACCTAATCTGCTGCCCCTAACACCGCCGACCCCTATATTATATTTATTACCCCCTAATCTGTTCCGATTAGCCAATAGAATGCGAGCTCAATCTGATTGGCTGATTGGATCAGCCAATCGGATTGAACTTGCATCTGATTGGCCAATCAGATTTTTCCTACCTTAATTCCAATTGGCTGATAGAATCCTATCAGCCAATCGGAATTCGAGGGACGCCATCTTGGATGACGTCATTTAAAGGAGCCTTCATTCGGACTTAGGACGTCGTTAGAAGAGGATGGATCCGCGTCGGCTGCTTCAAGATGGTCCCGCTCCGCGCCGGATGGAACAAGATAGAAGATGCCGCCTGGATGAAGATGTCTACCAGTCCGGATGCCCTGTTCTGCCTGGATAGGATGAAGACTTCGGACCCTCTGGAGGAGCTCTTCTGCCCGGATAGGATGAAGACTTCGGACCCTCTTCTGGACGGATCGGTGATACCCGGCGTGGTGAAGACAAGGTAGGAAGATCTTCAGGGGCTCAGTGTTAGGTTTTTTTTAAGGGGGGTTTGGGTTAGATTAGGGGTATGTGGGTGGTGGGTTGTAATGTTGGGGGGTATTGTATGTTTATTTAAATGCAAAAGAGCTGTTTTCTTTGGGGCATGCCTCGCAAAAGGCCCTTTTAAGGGCTGGTAAGGTAAAAGAGCTGTTTAATTTTTATTTTAGAATAGGTTAGGGCATTATTTTTATTTTGGGGGGCTTTGTTATTTTTTTAGGGGGCTTAGAGTAGGTGTAATTAGTTTAAAATTCTTGTAATCTTTTTTTTATTTTTTTTAATTTAGTGTTTGTTTTTTTTTGTAATTTAGTTTAGTTGATTTAATTGTAGATAATTGTAGGTAGTTTACTTAATTAATTTATTGATAGTGTAGTGTTAGGTTTAATTGTAACTTAGGTTAGGATTTATTTTACTGGTAATTTTGTAATTATTTTAACTAGGTAGCTATTAAATAGTTAATAACTATTTAATAGCTATTGTACCTAGTTAAAATAAATATTAATCCTAAAATAGCTACAATATAATTATTATTTATATTGTAGCTATATTAGGGTTTATTTTACAGGTAAGTATTTAGCTTTAAATAGGATTAATTTATTTAATAAGATTTATTTTATTTCGTTAGATAAAAATTATATTTAACTTAGAGGGGTGTTAGGGTTAGGTTTAGACTTTGCTACTCTAATAAATGTATTAACCCCTAAAGCTGTGAGGTCCGGTCGGCAGATTAGTGGTTAATAATTGTAGGTAGGTAGCGCGACGTTGGGGGCGGGGCAGATTAGGGGTTAATGAATATTATGTAGGGGTCAGCGATGTTAGGGGCCGCAGATTAGGGGTACATAGGGATAATGTAGGTTGCGGCGGTGTGCAGTCGGCAGATTAGGGGTTAAAAAAAATGTATTAAAGTGGCGGCGATGTTGGGTGACCTCGGTTTAGGGGTACATAGGTAGTTTATGAGTGTTAGTGTACTTTAGAGCACAGTAGTTAAGAGATTTATGAACTGGCGTTAGCCCATAAAGCTCTTAACTCCTGACTTTTGCCTGCGCCTGGAGTCTTGTCGTTAGAGTTCTAACGCTCACTTCAGCCAAGACTCTAAATACCAGCGTTAGAAAGATCCCATTGAAAAGATAGGATATGCAATTGACGTAAGGGGATCTGCGGTATGGAAAATTTGCGTCTGGAAAGTGAGCGTTAGACCCTTTCCTGACTGACTCTAAATACCAGCGGGCGCCCAAAACCAGCGTTAGGACCCCCTAACGCAGAACTCTAAATCTGGCCGTATCTTTTTATTAATGTTTAGACGGTAGCTAAGTATTGTCTTTGTAAATGTTAATTACTTTGTTAAGGAAATGTATGTTTGTGCACTTCTTTTACATTCAGTGGGTCCCTTTTAAAGATATATTGCATCTCATTTGTCGCGAGTTATGTACTTAGATATATTTAGTTCAAATTATCTTTGTGTGCTATGTATTTCTTTTGTTATAAGCACATGTTTTAATGCATTTCTTAGAGTAATATTTAGTAATACTTACGTTGTTGATTATTTTTCATATTGTCACTACTAACTAATGCATTATTAGGGGTTATTTGGTAGACTAAGTTTTGTACTTAATTGTTGACTACTTTGTAAAGGATATGCATGTTTGTGCACGCTTTTCTGTCCAGCTTTGTAACAGTTAATTATGTTGGCTGTTAGCAATCTATGTCAGAGTGATTGTTTGATTTAAGCAGGCTGTGAGCTTGAGACAGCACAGTCTATGAGTAGCTCACTCTGACATTACTGCTTTTTATTTTGCTGCCATTTTCTTTTATCCATGTGTTGGCAATAAAAGCTACGTTTTAACTTTTAAGCCCTTTTTGTCCTGCCTCGCCTTCTTTTTGTATTGTTTACTTAAGTAGCTGTATATTTTCACAAAAACACAAAATATTTATTTTTGCCTCCAGCAGGGAGGAGTTAATCAACCCGATCAAACTTGAGCTCTGAACAGGCAGACAGGGTTATGGAGCAGTGGTCTTTGTGACCACTGCTTCATAACTGCTGTTTCTGGCGAGTCTGCAAGCTCGCCAGAAACACGGGCCATCAAGCTCATTCGGAGCTTGATAGATAGGCCCCCTAATCTGCTGCCCCCAACATCGCCGACACCTACATAATAGTTATTAACCCATAATCTGCCGCCCCCAACGTCGCCGCCACTATATTAAAGTTATTAACCCCTAAACCTGTCTAACCCTAACCCCTCCTAACTTAAATAAAATTTAAATAAATCTAAATAAATATTCCTATCATTTAATAAATTATTCCTATTTAAAACTAAATACTTACCTATAAAATAAACCCTAAGCAAGCTACAATGTAATTAGTTATATTGTAGCTTAGGGTTTATTTTATAGGTAAGTATTTAGTTTTAAATAGGAATAATTTAGTTAATGATAGTTATTTTATTTAGATTTATTTAAATTATATTTAAGTTAGGGGGGTTAGGGTTAGTGTTAGACTTAGATTTAGGGGTTAATAACTTTAATATAGTGGCGGCGACGTTGGGGGCAGCAGATTAGGGGTTAATAAATGTAGGTAGGTGTCTGCGATGTTAGGGATAGAGTATCAAAATATAAAATGAGAGGGCGCTAAAAGCAAGAATAAATACCACACTTAATCTCTAAAAAATTATGAGTTTAATAAACATAATTAAACATATATATAACAAGTAAAAATTACTAACATCAAAAAATTGAAGGGACGTCTCCCTATAAAAAATTTTAATCTTAAAAATACCACCAATATATTCCAAAAAAAAATATTAAAATTCCATTTATCATCCGTTTGTATAAGGACAAAAAAGTATAGTCAAATCGATGTAGGCCACTGGTAATTGCAATAAAATTAATCCGCAAATGTTCAGGGACCAGCAGTTGGTAATGATCCAAAAAATGATTAACAATGTTGCATAACACTTTCAGTCACTTTGTGGCAGTTCTTAAATAAATAAGTGCCTAAAGTTTAAAGACAGCGTTCCACCTTTTATATGCAATTATCAAAAGTACTTGTGTATATATTAAGAAGGGCGCTCCAGGGCGTCTTACCGTTTTCTTTTGTCGGCTAAAAGCAGGCCGCTCAGCTTATGTGGTAAAGGTTCACCCGTGGTGATTGAGTGATATTCAAGCTTCCAGGTAAACTCCCACTCAGGTTTAACCGTCTCACAGCAAGCCGCTCTGACCACACTGGTGGCGGTTTCCTCTCGGTGGTTGAGCACGGTAGTGGTCCGTGTCACTGGCTGGATCTGTCCTGACTGAGGTTAACACCTTACTTTGTGACTTTTAGTAACAACGGCTCCAGGACCAAATAGAAATTCTGGCAGCATGAAGTAACGGAGAATGTCAGTGAGTCCCGCACTTAGCGTGTATCACGCGCGGGGTAAGAACTAGGTACCTAGTGTCAGATATTTGCTCTTAGCAGGATAAGCAACTCTCCTTCTACGCGTTTCACCCAGCTGTGGGCTTTCTCAAGATCTTGAGAAAGCCCACAGAGCAAATATCTGACACTAGGTACCTAGTTCTTACCCCGCGCGTGATACACGCTAAGTGCGGGACTCACTGACATTCTCCGTTACTTCATGCTGCCAGAATTTCTATTTGGTCCTGGAGCCGTTGTTACTAAAAGTCACAAAGTAAGGTGTTAACCTCAGTCAGGACAGATCCAGCCAGTGACACGGACCACTACCGTGCTCAACCACCGAGAGGAAACCGCCACCAGTGTGGTCAGAGCGGCTTGCTGTGAGACGGTTAAACCTGAGTGGGAGTTTACCTGGAAGCTTGAATATCACTCAATCACCACGGGTGAACCTTTACCACATAAGCTGAGCGGCCTGCTTTTAGCCGACAAAAGAAAACGGTAAGACGCCCTGGAGCGCCCTTCTTAATATATACACAAGTACTTTTGATAATTGCATATAAAAGGTGGAACGCTGTCTTTAAACTTTAGGCACTTATTTATTTAAGAACTGCCACAAAGTGACTGAAAGTGTTATGCAACATTGTTAATCATTTTTTGGATCATTACCAACTGCTGGTCCCTGAACATTTGCGGATTAATTTTATTGCAATTACCAGTGGCCTACATCGATTTGACTATACTTTTTTGTCCTTATACAAACGGATGATAAATGGAATTTTAATATTTTTTTTTTTGGAATATATTGGTGGTATTTTTAAGATTAAAATTTTTTATAGGGAGACGTCCCTTCAATTTTTTGATGTTAGTAATTTTTACTTGTTATATATAACTTAGATTAGATAGATTAAGTGTGGTATTTATTCTTGCTTTTAGCGCCCTCTCATTTTATATTTTGATACTGTTTCTACATAGCCATTTGGAGAGGTGGTTAGGGAGAGGCGCTTTATAACACTTGTTTTTTCATTGCGATGTTAGGGATGGCAGATTAGGGGTTAATAATATTTAACTAGTGTTTGCAAGGCAGGAGTGTGGCGGTTTAGAGGTTAATATATTTATTATAGTGGTGGCGATTTCCGGTTCGGCAGATTAGGGGTTAAAATTTTTATTTTAGTGTTTGCGATGTGGGGGGCCTCAGTTTAGGGGTTAATAGGTAGTGTACTTTTTAGCACTTTAGTTACGAGTTTTATGCTACGGCGTTGTAGTGTAAAACTCTTAACTACTGACTTTTAAATGCGGTACCAGTCTAATACCGGCGCTATGCAAGTACCATTGAAAATATAGGATACGCAATTGACGTAAGTGGATTTGCAGTATTTCCGAGTCTGGCCAAAAAAGTGAGCGGTACACCTGTACCTGCAAGACTCGTAATACCATCGGACGTTAAAAAGCAGCGTTGGGACTGGCCAACGCTGCTTTTTAAGCCTAACGCAAAACTCGTAATCTAGCAGCCTGTCTTTCTATGCTTGATACTGGGTATGAACAGATTTTTTTTTAATCATTATATGACTTGTAAACAGTAGAGTACCATGTAGATTCTTCTTAAGTTGAATGCATCTTGGCATGTACATCACTGGGAATTTTGTATTTGGGGTCGCTGTAATGTGAGTGCTGTGATGTGATGATATCTATTGTCTCTGTACCTGTTTTAATACAACAGATTGACTTCCATTTGGGGGTGGATCCTGAATGAGACGCTTCTTTGTGGCAGCGCTCTCATGCTTTGGGCCTCACAAAAGATAAACATCGTTTCCCATGCTGCAAGCCCCTTGGTTCAAAGGAATACAGTGAACTAGTTTGGGCATTGAGCTTCTCGAGCAGATCGTAGCTCACAGACGAAGTCACACACCTGCTGAGATAGACGTGGTAGCGCATGTCGCATCGGGAAGCCGAAAGACAGCCAAAAGCCCATGGTGAGGCGGAGCCGGGAAGACCTGGAGAGCAATTTGAGAATAGCCGGAAAGTAACCCACTACAAAAAGACCCTGAATCTTGCAAGAGCGACAGCTGTAGCTATAAGACGCAACCTTGGATGTGTGCCGCTAGAGGTGGGCGAGTTGGATACTGGATGGATCCGGATCCAGTTCACCAACCCTGTGACTCCGACAAGCTAGAGATCCAAAGGGCCCCTGGATGCTACCCTATGCCTTGCTTTTCTTCTACCAGCAGTTTCTCCTAAACCGCACTTGGATTTACATCTCAGGTGCCTGTAGGCACAAAAAGCTGAAGCGCCCCCCACCCCCCAAAAAAGGGAAAAAAAACTGAGGACATTTTTTTATTATTATTATTTAGGACAACTAAAACTAAATATTAGATTTAAAACATTAAAACTTAAGGTAATTACATTTTCCCTTTTATGGAGATACACAAATACATACACCAATTGCAATATTTGTATTTGTAACTCAAATGGTCATACAATTTCTATTATGTATAACAAACAAATCATGTTAAACTTTTAATGCAAAATATTCTAAAGAAAACCCTATTTAAAGGGACATAAAATGTGACAGTTTGCTAGGGCATTTTATTATTGCACTAGTGCTTGCACAGAAGTGTGTTAGCCTCTTGCAAATGAGTTAAACACATAGTCAATGTAAGTTCTGAGACAGCAATACATATCTGTGCAGACCCAGATGGGCTCGTAGGACATGTTTACTGACAAGTCATTAGTGTATTGCTTTTCTGGAGATGACTTTGACTATGTGCTTAACATTTTGTTGGAGTTAAACACAGTTTTGGTTAAACAATAGCAATATTAAAACTAGCAGCATGCAAGCTCATCAACAACCTTTGCAGCCAGTGGAAGAAAATATAAAATGTAGGTCTTTTTTCCACTACATGAAAAAAATCTTGTGAACTCTGATATTTTTGGTACAAATACACACAGATGTTAAATTTATTTTGTTCTGAAATATAAATATAACTAGTCCTAAAGCCCGTTCACACCGACCATTTTTTGTAGTAAAGCGGTCCCACCCCTTGCACACTCTCCCTCCCCCTCTCTTTTGCTCTCTCTTCCCCTCTCTTTTGCGCTCTTTCCCCCCTCTCTTTTGCGCTCTCTCCCTCTCCCTTTTGCAATCTCTCCCCCCTCTCTTTTGTGCTCTCCCCCTCTCTTTTGCGCTCTCTCTCTCCCCCCCTCTCTTTTGCGCTCTCTCTCTCCCCCCCTCTCTTTTGCTCTCTCTCCATCTCCCCCCTCTCTCTCCATCTCCCCCCTCTCTCTCCATCTCCCCCCTCTCTCAATCTCTCTCCCCCCCCCCTCTCTCTCTCTCCCCCCCTCTCTCTCTCCCCTCTCTCTCCCCCCCCCCCCTCTCTCTCTCCCCCCCCCTCTCTCTCCCCCCTCTCTCTCTCCACCCCCTCTCTCTCTCCACCCCCTCTCTCTCTCCACCCCCTCTCTCCCCTCTCTCTCCATCTCTCCCCATCTCCCCCCCTCTCTCCATCTCTCCCCATCTCTCTCCCCTCTCTCTCTCCACCAACTCTCTCTCTCCACCCCCTCTCTCTCTACACCCCCTCTCTCCTCCCTCTCTTTCTCCTCCCCTCTCTCCCCCCCTCTCTCTCTCTCTCTCCCAGTCTCTCTCTCCCCCCTCTCCCATCTCTTTTGTTCTTTTGCCTTCTTTCTATCCCTCCCCCTCTCTATCTCCCTCCCCTCTATATCTCGTGTGCAACCACAACCGGCCCCACCCCTTCACACCGACCACGCCCCCTTCACAAACGGCCATGGCCCCGCGTACACCGGCCACGCCCACTTCTGCCCGCACCACAGAGAGATTTTAAGGCCAGGTGTGTTTGACCTCATGCCGTCTCTACTGCGCATGACAGCTTCGGACAAACACACTTGGCCTTTTATATTATAGGATATGATGTTGCTCTCAAAGGAAAAAATTGAATGTTGTAGATTATATGTAATCCAGGGGTCAACAAATGTGTTTAAAATTAGAAGGCAGTAAGAATATTTTAGGAGCTCTAGTTTTAGGACCCAGACAGCGGTATTTGTATATAGATCTATAGTAAATAATCCAGAAAATTCAGGGGGAAAATTCAACTTATCACAAAACACAAACATACCACACTCACTTGATAAAAGAACAGATGAACAATTTTTAATGTGATGTGTATGTATATACTTATATATATATATATATATATATATATATATATATATATATTTACAAATATGCCATGTGAGTGGTTTACACACATACACATTGTTATTTTGCTAGTTAACCTTTAGTTATCAAGCTCTTAATTTATAGCAACAGCCTTACAGTCTAAAAACATCATTGTCAAAGTGCCTTAAAGGCTGTTAATCACAATCGACAGCTTGTAATAAAGAGCAGAGCAGCTAGTCCCACATAACCTCCTCACTTCCAAGGCCTTTATAGAACAAAAACATACATCCTGAAGCAGAATTAAACCCCCTGGCTATAAAAAAGAAATACAGCATATAACAAGTGAATACACTGCAATCCTCTCTGGTAGCCAAGGGGTTAAAGCGTGCTCTGCTTGTTATGTTGTCATTCTATAAAGCATTTAGAAGCCTTATACAGTCCTAACCTGTCCTGAAGCCTTCATTCCTTCAACAAAAAGTGTCTGCTCCACATCAGAATGGAGTTTGGCTGTGTGAGCGAGGCAACAGAAGTACATAAAATAAAAGTGAAACTTTAACAGTAAACATGCCTGGCAAAAATGGGAGGGGTTTAGTTTTAATATTTGCCCCTCTCTCCTTCATGGCTCCCTGGACTGCTGTAACATATTCCCAATGAAACACTCGACTCTGTAAGCAGCTGGCAGCACAATTCTTACTAAAATGATTGCCCTCTGGATTAAGATACACTGACTACAGGCAGGTACCCCTCCCTGCAATGCGCATGTAGGCACATGCCTACTGTGCCTAATGGGAAATCCGGCCCTGAATACATCCACCAATTATTTTCTTCCTCGGGGGAAATGATTTCCTTCTATAATTTATTCAGTTCTTTTATAATTCCTAGAGCAAACTTATTTGCTTATTTCCAAATACGCCATTTCATTAATTCACAGAATTTGAATTTTTATTCCCTCTATCGGTGGTCTGAGATTAACGAATGCATCAAAAAATTTACACTAGGCAAATATTCTATTTCCCTCCTGTATAATATTATGCTCACTAAACAAGGGCAAATCCACTATAACAAAATACTTGCCAGCTGGCTCTGCTATTTTTCTTTCTTAGAAATCTCTTATATAAAATATAGCTTTTTATCTTTAGAAAATTTACTAATTTGCACAGGCTGGAAGAGTCACATTAAATTAGTTCATAATGTATACTTGACTCCTAGTAAACTATACTAATACAGAATTCTGTTGTTCAAAATGCCGAGCAGAAAACGCTGATGTCCTCCACCTTTTTTTTCTCTGCTCCAAAATTGAAATATCTTGGGGCAAAGTTACTTTTTAGTACAATAAACTTTTTAAAGATAATCTTAAAAATTCAAGCCCAACACATAATATTTATTCTGCATCCTAATCTGGAAGTCAATGGACCAGTGAATTGTATTATTTTAATAATTAATAATAATGGTGCTAAGATATCCGATTTAAAAAAAAAACTGGAAAAGTCCACTCCCGCCCAGTTTCTCTTGTTTTTTTAAATACTCTCGTTTAACAGTTGGTCTTTGAGATACAAAATATGGATCCTGCCCATGAGAATAAAATTCAAGAACTCTTTGAGAAATGGCTCCCAATAATTTAAAAAAATTCCAATCCAAAAACAGACCTTGGGCCCCCTATTTCATACCAATACTTATCTAGAATTGGTAAATGTGGGTCTTCTTCCTCATCCTTAGTTTTCAAATTCCTCCTGAATTCCTTAAGGTAATATTCAAGGGTGGGGAGAGTGTGAGGTAGAGAGGTTGGGGTGTTTTTTTTGGGTTTTTTTCTCTTCTTCTCTATTTTGTTTTTTGGAAAAAAAGCTTCCGAGATATCTTGTAATGAAACTCTAGAATGTTATGTTTCTTTGACATATTATGTCCCATTTTATTTGTCGATTTCCCTGACTTGTTATAGTGTTAATATTTTTGTATCTTGACGATTCCTTGAAATTATTCATATAGCGGATCTTTCTGGGATCCTTGTAACACAAAGGACTATTGAATGTAAAAAAAAAAGAAAAAGGGAAAAGAAAAGAATTGTGCTAAATAATAAACTTTTTTGATTATTTTGTACTAGCATTCTAGATTTTGATGCATAGAGTCTTGTAACATTAGGGAAGATGCAATTCCCTATTAATGTTTATATGACTGTACTGTATTAACGATTTGGTAAGATGTCTTGGATTACAAAATAAAAAATAAATAAAAAAAAGGAGAGTTTCCGCAGTTCTGGTTCTAGAATTTATTTTTTCTCTTATAGTTAATTACAGAACATGATGTTTGATGTATCTATGCAATCTTTAACACCCAAATAGTTACCTGGCATCTGAGATACATGAGGGATGAGACGATTCCCCAGGTATATATATATATATATATATATATATATATATATATATATATATATATATATATATATATATATATATATATATATATATATATATATATATACACACACACCAATGGTGCTTCTACAAGTCCGTTTTGTGACTTATAGAGGTTTTTATTGGGGACAAGTAAGTAAAAATCGTTATGTGATTAATCTGATTTGAAAAATAGCATATACTGTACTTAATAGCTCAGCAATGGCTGATAGTTAAAGTTACCATACCAGAAATTTGCAGTTGAGATTTGTCAGCTATTGATGGCTGTTTTGTAACTCTCTCTGCCATAGAACTAGAAACAAAAAGCTATAAACAAATCAGCTTTGCTCAGTACCTTTTGTTTTTCATTTTGAGTACAAATAGAGGTCAAGAAACAAAAATATTATGTGAATTGAAAATGATTATGTGGCAAAATAGAAAGTTGTTAAACATATCAACTAAGACATATTATTCTATAAAGTGATAAAATGCAATGTTTAAATATCTAAATTAATAGTGACTGGATTTTAATGACCCTTTTTGAAAGTGAAATTCTGGCAATCAAATATTTAAACGTAATGAGATTTGCATGATTAATGTTTAACAATGCCTTTTAACTGTGCTCTGCTCATGCATTTCATTTTTCACATTTTATGAACTTTTTGAAGGTGAAAGAAATTGTCATGGACACTGCTCCTTAATATGTTGAGCAGACAATAATGAGCAAGCTCTGAGGAATGAATTTGTCAGAATAGGATAAAACTAATATAAGTGGAAAAATTAAAGCTGAACAGAGAAAATGTTGTTTTCTTTTTGTTAGAGATATGCAGACACATTTAACGGAAAATAGTGATATGGATCTGTGCTGATAAAAATTCAGTGTTTTATTAAGATTACTTACAGGAATATCCAATTTACTAAAGGCATTTCAGTAATTAGTCAAGTGCAAATAGACTCTGAGACACAGAGCTGTGAGGAAATACCTAGTAATCATTCTGGTAGTTTTTAATCTTACTGATCACCTTATTACATGGTTAACGTGCTCTTATGCCATTCTATGCTGTCCAAAATCATTAACCCTTTTGTGACAGGGTTAAAGTGTCTACATCGGAACACCTGTTCCGATGTAGACAAATTGAAACTACGCGATCGTGCATACGATCGCGAGATTTCAATTATTGGATCGCATCTGGGGGGCGTCCCTACAACCCTAGGAACGCCCTCCAGACCGCGATCAAGTCCTTGAAGCACAGAAGGCTTCAGGACAGCTGTTTGTTATGACGTTCTATTCCATCATAAAGGCTTTAAAGCCCAGTGTAAATATGACGGAATAGAACGGCATAACGGCGTTAAAAGGTTAATAAAGCCCCATTTATTTATTTTTTAAATAGACGTTTGGACTGGATCTCTAAGCTGCTGAAATGCCTCTTCCTTATTCCTTCTGGGTGCCAGAAGCCCTCCAACGATGAAGGTTGCTAGTCAAGTGTTGATTCATTCTTTCTTTATTCTTTATTGAAACTCTGGTTCCTCATCTTCCCCGCAATGCGATGAGGCCCTTTTTTGATAAAATTACTTGATCCTTACATTCTGGTTCTTCTAGCGATATTTCTAGTATGAATAAATGATTTTAGCAGCATAATTTGGCCACAACGTGCATGCAGAACAAGTAGAGCTATACTTACGCACAATATTTATGGAAGTATATAATATTCTTTGACTGTTTTCATGGTGCTCTGACAAAATGCAGACGGACATTTGGCTGACAGCAGTCTGTCCGATGGTCATTTGCATGATGGACAGAATGCTGAAGCATGTTCTGAGTTTGACCGAGGGCAGATACACTGCAGAGTGCTCTGTTCTAATCAGAGCCCCGGGCGCCGCAACCACCTCTGGGAATCTAACCATGGGATCCAGCCCGCACGTCCTGTAATTCTCTGTCTGGGAACTTATCTATCTATCTATCTATATATCTATTGAATCTATCTATGTATTTATCGAATTTATCTATCAAATCTATTTATCTATCTAATCTATCTATCTCATGGCCGGACTGTTATCTGAGAGCCACTTGTCTGTCGGACTATTATCCATCAGCCAAATGTCCATCGGCTAACAGTTCGGCCACGGTTTTCATTGGTTACATGATATCTCATGAATTAATGTTCCTGAGTATCAGTAAATAAAATAGTAAATATTTGACTCATGATGTCACTTCATTTACTTTATTTTTGTAAAAGCCAGATCTTGAATCATACAAGTAGGGTAGCACTAAAATGTTTATGTTTTATCTTGGCATACAAGTAATATAGTGCAAACAATATAAAACTAAAGGTGCCACTAAATAGTCAACTAGAAAAGTGTGATGCAAATATCTCAATGTGAAAGTGCTACTGAAAATAGATCATAAAACAGGAACACAATATATTTTTGATAATAATAATTTAACACAAAATTATAGTTCCTAATTTAAATAATTAAAATCATAAAATGTTCAACAAATAGTAATAGCTAATCTAAAATGGAAGCAGTTTGTCTCAAAATTTGTATAGATAAGTGAATTCCACAAACATGAATGGTTCCATGCAAGAAGTGCATACATTCTAAAATAACAATCTTAATCATAATATTCCCTATAAAAAAAGGACCGAATATGGGCTGGATTACGAGGAGATATATATAGTTAGCACGAGGAGCGTAAACGCCATTGCAAGATTGTGGTGTGTTACGCTTGAATCCATATTACAAGTGGCAATGTGTTTAAATTACAGCAAAGTCATTTAAGTAATCTCACAGTGATTTACACTCCCCATATTTTCTATGGGCGGCATTGAGCAGCAATGTATGCTTGTTTTACAAATCAAAAATAAATGCAATCGCTCTAACACAATCAAATTTAACTATCAAACTTTTAACGCGACCTGAACGTTCATGTAAAAAGTTTGGCCGGAGTAAACAGTTGAACTAAACTACTCTACTAACCACTAAACTACCACACCCCCACATTCCAAAGTACCCCACTACACTATTAACCCCTAAACCGGCACAAACACATCACAAAATACCCCTCTACATTATTAACCCCTAAACTAGCACAACCCTATTGCAAAATACCCACTAACATCTAAACCCCTAACCAGCTAAACCTCCCTAACACCCCTAACCAAACATCCTCTAATTTACAGAAAAAAAAACCTTACATAACTGGAAAAAAACACAACTAACATATGAAAAAAGCAACCATTACAGAAAATTGAAAAAAAAAAAAAAAAAACTACCATTACAGAAAAATCAAATTACCAAAAAAAACAAAAAACAAAAAAAAAAAACGGTTATTCCTATTGTAAAACTAAAGCTCACTTAAAAAAAAAAAAAAAAAAAAACTCTATACTAGCCGGAGCTGGATTCAACTTTAGTGAGTACCATCTTTGGGGTTTAGTGTAGCAAAAGTGTAGCAAAATGTCCTTTTCAGGGCAATTTTAAAAGTATTTCTTTAGATAGGTTTTCTTTTGGAGGGGAGTTACCTGTATTGTAGGATGGGCTAGTATTTATTTTTTTGTGTGAAAAAGAGCTATATTCCTTTAGGGCAACGCACTAAAAAAAGCCCTTCAAAGGGTTATTGCTATAGTTTAGTTTAGAGTTAGTATAGTTTTTTTTAATTTAGCTAAGATTTTTTTTTATTTTTTAAGTGCTGCTTTAGTTCTAGAATATACATAACTGTTTTGTTTTGATTTTATTGGTTATTTTTTTCTGTAATGGTAGGTTTTTTATTTTCAGTAATGGTAGCTTCATGCAATGTTAGGGTTTTTCTTTTTCATTTAATGTTAGATTTTTTTCCATTTTCATGTTTGGTTAGGGGGATTAGTTTGTTAGGAGTTTAGATTTTAGCTGGTATTTTGTGATAATGTTGTGGCAATTTAGTGGTTAATAGTGTAGAGGGGTATTTTGCTATGTGGGCTGTGGTGGTTTAGGGGTTAATAGTGTAGCGGGGTACTTTGCAATGTGGGTTGTGGTGATTATGGGGTTAATATTGTAGATAGGTGTTTTGCAGTGTGGTTTGTAGTGGTTTATGGGTTAATAGTGTAGTGGGCAGTTTGTGATGGGGGGGTGTAGCGGTTTAGGTGCTATTAGTATAGTAAGGTACTTTGTAGTGGGCTATGTGGCTGTTTAGGGGTTTTGGAGTAGGGGCAATTCAGGCTAGCATTTAATACAATGGGTGAGTAAGTTAACGCAGTCACAAGATCAAATTTACTTTCAACTTGTAATACGTGCACTACCCAAGGCTCGCAAGAGCGGAGTTAGCATGTGAGCGGGAGTGATAAATAGCGCTCCACTTGTAATCTAGCCCAATGTAGTGTCTAACCAACATAAGCCCCATCAGCACCCCCTGTAACTCCTATAAGCACCCCCTGTGTAACCAACATAAGCCCCATCAGCACCCTCTGTAACTCCTATAAGCACTCCCTGTGTAACCAACATAAGCCCCATCAGCCCCCCTGTAACCCCCATAAGCACCCCCTCTGTAACCTACATAAGCCCCATCAACTCCCCCAGTAACCACCATAAGAACCCTCTCTGTAACCTACATAAGCCCCATCAGCTCCCCCAGTAACCACCATAAGAACCCTCTCTGTAACCTACATAAGCCCCATCAGCCCCCCTGTAACCCCCATAAGCACCCCTGCTGTAACCTACATAAGCCCCATCATCACCCCCTGTAACCCCCATAAGAACCCTCTCTGTAACCTATATAAGCCCCATCAACTCCCCAAGTAACCACCATAAGAACGATCTCTGTAACCTACATAAGCCCCATCAGCCCACCTGTAACCCCCATAAGCACCCCCGCTGTAACCTACATAAGCTCCATCAGCTCCCCCAGTAACCACCATAAGAACCCTCTCTGTAACCTACATAAGCACCATCAGCACCCTCTGTAACCTCCATAAGCCCCATCAGCACCACCTTTAACCCCCATAAGCACCCCCCCCCCCCGGGCACGGCAAGTCGGTGGCGCGCGATGGACCAATTTGGAAATTGAATGGAGGTGGGCAAATCAAATGGACTATGGACCATTCAGATAATACATTGGAAAAAAGCGTTACTGCATTATCTGATTGGTCCATGTGTCCGTGAAGTCACTGTCTTGACAACCAATAGGGTCGTGTTTCCAGTGTGCCGCTAGTGCCTTGTCTCTGATAAGTGAGGAGTAGGGCCGTGTGTGCATGTGCGGCATAGTTTGAGCATGTGCAATGAAGATTACGGGCCATAGAATTCCTCAACCCATTATTGTAAAATAAGTCACCTTAAACAGCTGTTTTGAGGAGAATGGGCCTCTTGCACATGCACAGTGAGCACCACAAACCTCCAACAGCTGATTTCACGTCACCGGAAGTGACATAGGATCCACATTCTTATGCGTCGTGACTTATTTTAAAACACCAGCAATAGATTCAAACACGCTGCCATGACGTCATGTCCGTTACCCCTGACCTGCCAGTCTACTCGTAAACCCTGAATGCTTGTTCTGAAATAAGTAACGTCCGCATAAGAATGTGGGACCTACGTCACTTCCAATGACGTGAATCAGCTGCTGGAGGTGTGTAGCGCTCATTGCGCATGCGCAAGAGGCCCAACCTCCTTAAAACAGCTGTTTAAGCCTACGCAACGGGTTGCGGAATTCTATGGCCAGTAAACTTCATTGCACAGGCGTGCAGAATGCCGCGCATGCGCACACGGCCCTACTCCTCACATTCATCAAAGACAAGGCACTAGCGGCACACTGGAAACACGACCCTATTGGTTGTCAAGACAGTGACTTCACGGACCAATCAGATAATGTAGTAACGCTTTTTTCCTATGTATTATCTGATCGGTCCATAGTCCGTTTGATTTGACCACCTCCATTCAATTTCCAAATTGGTCCATCACGCACCACCAACTTGCCGTGTCTGAGGGGTGCTTATGGGGGTTACAGGGGGTGCTGATGGGGCTTTCATAAATTACACAGGGGGTGCTTATAGGAGTTACAGGGGGTGCTGATGGGGATTATGTAGTTTACAGAGGGAGTGCTTATGTGGGTTACGGGGGGCTGATAGGTCTTATGTAGTTTACAGAGGGGGTGCTGGTGGGGCTTATGTAGGTTACAGAGGGGGTAACCTACATAAGCCCCAACTGTAACCCCCATAAGCACCCCTGTAACCCCCATAAGCACCCCCTCTGTAAACTACATAAGCCCCATCAGCATCCCATTTAACCCCTATAAGCACCCCCTCTATAACCTACATAAGCCCCATCTGCTCCCCCTGTAACCCCCATAAGCACCCCCTATGTAAACTACATAAGCTCCATCAGCACCCCCTTTAACCCCTATAAGCATGCATTGATCACGCATGCGCAATGAAAATTACGGGCCATAGAATTCCTCAACCCGTTGTTCTAAAATAAGTTGTATTAAACAGCTGTTTTGAGGAGGTTGGGCCTCTTGCGCATGCGCAATGAGCCCACACCTCCAACAGCTGATTTCACGTCACCGGAAGTGACGCAAGTCCTGCATTCTTATGCGTTGCAACTTATTTTAAAACACCGGTAACAAGTGTGACAGGTGGGGGAGGGGTGGGACAATTGCTGTTAGTTTACTACGGGAGAGCAGTGGAGAGTCTTGCA